>NW_019213292.1:202139-220061 GCF_002532875.2 Varroa jacobsoni | reverse complement strand
ATATATAGCGAATTTTCGTAAGTAGATGTATACAATTCGAACTTTCAAGGCTGGTTTTAGCCCACATAAAAAACTGCAAATAACGATAGCAACTAACCAGCTAAGCTTCACAGTGTCAAGCTTTGCGTGAGTAACAATAACGTGCGGCCCAGCGACCCAATCAGCGCGGTTGGAATAAATTTTCTTGTCTGTTTAGATTGATGTCGGTTTTACCGTTGAACAGCAAAATAATAAGATAATTTACTCGATCAAAGTTAGCTATCACTATATGTATATGCTATACACATGCCTGTAGGTGTTCGGTCGCTCAACGGGATGACCGTTAATGACTTCGATGCAGGTTGAGGGGTCAAAACAACAACAGTAACAGACCACAAAACGTTTACTTAGCCAACAGTCATCGTTAGCTCCACTGTGCCTTATTCCATCACTGAACCTAAAAACTAACGTATTTCGTCATTTCAGGTATTAATATTGAATCTGATCTATCTAGTGGTTCGTGTCTCTAATTTTTACTTCGTGTGAGCATATATATATGGCTACTCCATATGACTAGAACACGTTTGAAGCGTCTCCTGAAGTAACGGCAGCATCTACCGTTTAATTTTACCTATGCATAAAGAAAAATGATGTGCTTGATCAATTATTGCCGACTATCCAAATCGCCTTTAAAAGATAAAACCTACTTGATAGGACAACGCATTGAACCGTTCGTTCTTCCCAACGTTGCCCATTCGGTTGAGCCACTTTACGTATAAATCATGATTATACTCTATTTATCACTTTGGTAACTAGAAAAACAACGTAATGGCAACGTTGGCTGGTGATTTTTCTGGTGCCGGCTTCAAAGCAACGTTCGTCGTTATTGACGACTGTCGAGATCAACAGATCTTGCGTACACCGTAATTCTTATATGTAGCATACGGTGGCAAAAAATAAAAATCGGATAGCGATCTCATCGTATACACGCCACCATAGCAGACCTCTATTCGTTTCAACCAGCAAGGAACACATTCTCATAAACTATCGTTGACCATTACTGCTTTCTCTTGACGGTTGTGTCGACATAACAGCGGTTGAAAAAATAGATACTTAGATAACCAGAAAAAAAGCAAGTATTGACAACCTAGACACGACGGTATATCCGAAAGCGAACATTATGCAAGCATTTACAATGCTTCTAGTGATTTTAAAGTGCTTAGTGTATGATTAACGGAGTTCTATCTAGAAATTTGCATGGAGCAGAACAGCTGCAATTCAGTTTGGGAGCAGTCAGACAAGTAATCAACCTATGATGTCTGAATAGAACGCATAAGCCGTGTCTGATTTTTGACTAGACAATTACGCCATGCCCAAAAAATGTTCATCTAATTTATGGCCATCTCTTAGAGCATAACGTCAGCTAATATTGAATCGAGTGTATTTAGGCAAAAATTTATTTGAATTTTCTACAGTAAGCCATTTTCAACATGTCCATCCCTCACATAATACGAACATTGCCATTCTGCTCTAGTTTCGTTTCGAAGAAAGCGACGGAACAGAGATTGCTTATACGTAATCTATGCCGTTTAAGCTATTTTCGCTTTGTGTTATCAGCACCACCTTATCCACTGGAAAAACTGTTTTGCCATTCTGACAATATATGGCAGTGGTTTTCCCTTCGAATTTCCTTCCTTTCCCTCCGTGGCAAAAAGTACGTTATAGATGCCTACTCGTCCTTGGGTCTCTGTCGTTTGTCATTTTCGCAGTAATTATTAGTACTATTATGCACAAGCATCAATAGTTTCCAGTTTTCTAAATCTTTAGCCCCACACGGTCAACTGTACATGGTTAAGGGTTCCTGGTGAGCAACAAACATGATTATCTCAATTTAAATTCAATAAGATATTTCCTTGTCCATAGCCTCAGCTTGTGAACAGATTATAAGCATATAGGCATTCATAACTGGGCAGTGGATTCGTCATTCTTCTGTTTGACTTTCGAAGAAATTTTCGCGAGTGTCTAAATGCTGCCCAACTCAATACATTTTTAATGGCTGTAAACGTAAAACGGGAAATTAGTAAGCTCTAGAGAATAAGCCTCGGGCATATCTTCAGCAACACTTGGTCCTTAACCAAGAACTTATATACTGCTCTATGAAGGTAGTACTAAAGAGAAAACCGAAATTTTCAAAAAACGTCAATTAGACAGCGATACTATATCAACACGACGCTATATCTGTACTGTAATTGTTTGTTGATTTTTTTATTTATTGTAATAAGTACAGTACAAAATTTATCGTAGGCCCATTCATTTTTTGACAATAGATTGTTGTCCTGACGACTATATTGGCTATGTGTGTGCTGTTGTGTAGAAGGCAACGCATTCTAAAAAAATCTTCCCATTCACAGAAATGCTAATTATCTTTTACTGGTAAGTTTTGATAAACAAGTTTGCTTGGATAGTTAGATCTCGCACGTCAAACGTAGCATTGTTTGAAGGTGCTGGTAGATTATACCTGGAATTCCTTTGTTTCTCCTTCGTGCACTAAGGAATCGATGGCTTTTTGCCGGTTTATAATAATGTCTCCCTTTGGCACAATGCTACAGCAAGTATCATTGAGAAGAGAGGCTGGCAACTGGGCATTTGTTGGGCACGACGAGCTCCAACCGATAAGCTAAAAAGTCGGGTAATTAGTTACGAATGCCAAAAAAAGCCTCCCTATCCCATTAGGCTAGCTATGATTTGCAATCCAAGGTCGAATTCTAACGCTCTCCAAAATGGAGGCTATGCTTGTATAAATGACTTAATTGCATTAGTTTACCGCTATTCTCAATGGATGCGAGTTATTAAGTATATTATGGAGGAGTCTAAAAGCGATAGAGCTTAGAGTGTCGTTAGGATTTTTGCTACATTAATGGGAGGGCATAGCTAGTAGTTAGTATATTAATACGTTGCACTGTCAGCATGGCGAAATCACGAAACGGGGGTAATTGTAAAGCGAGCTGTCTAATAGTAGTGCCTTGGCTCCACAATATGGCCAATACGGTGAGCTTGAAGTACGCGGGTTATACCCCTGGTGGGTATGTACAGATATACGGCACTATCCAGCGTTCGTAAACACGAAGCAGCGGACTCACGAATTGTTACATGTGTGTCGATCAGCAAATACTCAATCAAAAGTTGTTCATCGATCATAGCGATTACATGATACGAAGTTAGTTTGTGATTTCCCGTCAACGTTGCATGTATATTATGGAGCTTGCGTAAGTGAAGTCTCTTAGCGAAGTACTCCCCTTGTCGCTACACAATCCTGGTGCCGGCGACGCGTAGATAGTAGAACGAATTGTACTAAACAGCTCGTAAGATTCGATTTCCCGGTGGACGGAGTGACCTTTCTGGCTGATGAAGATTGCAGTGACGCAAGTGCCATCTGAAACAAAGTGTTTGTCTGAGAACCATCGCTGTTCATATCTATGCCCATCGTGAATTCATGTCCGTCTTCATGATCGATGCGGGCAGCGAAGTTCGAAATCGACATGATCGTTTAGCTACTGCAAATAGTAGAGCATATGCCGTGTCTTTTTTCACTAATATTAATACTGCCATGATTCATAGGGAAACAGTTTGGCCGTTTACGATAAACAGCATTACTATTACGGTCATTTGTGAACGTTTTAGCAGAACTTCTAGTTATTCTATTGAGCGAGGTCAGTCGGAAACGCGTCGATTATACTCGAATCATAACAGCCACTTCGATTTACTAAGAGTTCCATTATTACGTCAGAACTGGGTATACCAAAGACTTCTCCTTTATATTTGTTTAATCATGTATAGTTGTTTGAGCGTATAATGGTAATAGGTTTTATATAACGTTCCCAAGCACTAGATGATCGCAGTTTGTTGCTAAGTCAAACACTATTGTTGTCGATGGTTACACAATTCACAAATAATCCGTAGCTTTCATAACGTGAGATGTCCTGCCGTTGTCTTAACAGAACAAACCAGAAATCGCCGTTCAACTGTTGAAATGAGTCATCGACTAGTAGAAGGTCCATTGTGCTAATGTATTCTGGTTGGTGACGATAATAATATCGTTTAATTTGACATCCAAGGGCCTACCAGTGGGATGATCCGACGTCGACGATCCGTTGTATAGTTAGCCACAGCGACAAACTTCGTGCTTGTAACTAACAGGTTATTTTTTTTCTCAGAAAATAGAAACGAAGGCTTGAAAAAGTTAAAAAGAAAATAATTTGGTCAAAATCTAATTATCACAGAACAGCTATCTGATACCATATGAAGGTACAGCTTCTACTCCTACCTGACTGTAGGTAAAAATTCATTTTTTTTCTCTAAAAACTGACAGCGGAAAGACACTTGACGCACCAAATGCTGAACGCTAAATGTGTCTATCATTGAGTAGCGAAAAACACAAAACCTATTATGATCACAGTGGCTTTGAGGTGTGTCTGTTTTAGAAAAATATATTTAATCGATAGCACAGTTAATTAACAGGTAATTATTTAATGAAAAACATTTTTCCAAAATGTATATAACAGTACATTGTTCTTTCCCAGTTACGTAAGCAATTCTTAATACGGCATATATATATTCTTTTTATCCAGCCATAACTACAATTCTATCTGTAATAAATTATGTGGTCATACTAGTTTATGATTACTTTTTAAGTAACTAGTTTTATAACTAATTTTATTAACAATTTTTGACCCTGGAATTTATTCTTTGACGAAGGAAAATAATTATTTGCAATAATAATCATTGTAAATTTTATTTAATTACCTTTACTTATAAATAAAGTTTCACTTATGCACTAAATTAATGATTTTTTAGGAGAAGTAAAAATAATCCGTCTATTTCCAGATACTTTTACGGGTTATATGTCGATTACGTATTGGTGAAAACGACAAGGTATTTGAAGCATTGATGCTAATTTTTTTTGGCTTCATGTGTGTATTGATTTGTTGTTATAATAATGCTAGGTGCATATTACCAGGTAGTTCCTTTTCAGTTAAATAAGGAAGTTACGACTCAAAGCAAAAGTTATATGTCAATGGACTGTATATATTTGTTACCTATTCAGTAATCAGATCTAGCCAAGTTTTCACAATAGCTACTAAGTGATTCGGGTTATCCTCTAAGGGAGGGGTCTATGCGTTAATGCGGCATAAACCTCCACTTTGATTTTAGTTGTCTTTGTGGTCACAGACAGTAGCTAGTTTTTGCTACGCCATTTAAGTTAAAAATTTTTATAGTTGATCATGGAACTCGAAAGATTCAGTTTACCTACAATTTAACAGAAACAAGAATCAGGCAACAAAAATCTAAGGTATTACAATGTAGGTCTTTGCAAACAGGCATCCAACTCGTTATGGATTCAGTTACTAAAAGCCTAAAACGCTCATTACGGAACGTTTGCTGGTGTAATCTCAATTTTTTTCTATTCCAGAAAATGTTGTTTTACACACAACTTTGTTTGCCCAGTTTTCTATATTCTTCGGCTTAAAATTACATTCTGCTAGTTTATTTAAATTTTTTTTTTTTATAGCTATTCATATTTTTCAATTTGGGACAGCATCTGGCGTCTGACTATTTTTATCGTAATGTTGATCTATATCTTAAAGACGTTGTTAGGAACAACTGGCGTTGTTACAGGTAGTCCTTCTCTTTTACTCGAGCCACCAAAGGTGCCATGATTTACAAGGCAAAAGGGCTAATACGGGCAAATCAAGCCGATGAATTGGCTTCTCCGGAAAAAAACTAATTACAACCACCAATAGCAAATAACTAAAGCCACTTTGCTCTTCAATAGATGCTTAACGATATACGAAATGTTCGTGCGGAAATGTTTGCACGTTTTCGTTTAAACTTCGTAGAAAAGAAGCCGATACCATTGATTAACGACTACCGTCGTAGTCGTCCATAACATGCTGCCATTACTTTTCCCATGCATGTCTAAGTATCACTGCTTGGCCGACTGTTAATTTGATTGACTGACGTGATCGCCACTACTGTGCTTTCTCTTACTTGCGAAATCGATCCGGTAGAACTATGAGCCATATACACTCGGATGCGATCCTGTTTAGCCAAGGAGCATGCTACTGTGTTATGTCGTGCATTTAACATTTTGAGCGGCGTTTGTCACTATGAAGCCCGCTGGGCTGTTCCGAAGACCTTCGATAAATTCTGTATCGCTTCAGGTTGCGCTCGGGGCTAAGGCGGCACAGTGTTTTTCTTTCTCAACTATCCGCAAGGCAAGGCGAGAATATGTACGTTCATAGTTATGTACATCGTAAAAAACTAGGTATTCGTTTGATTAGGTTTCGTCAGATACTACTACGACCCAGTCATCAACACCCGATTCAGTGGGTCTCAGGACGTGACGTCACGGGTGACAATAAAGAGTCAAGATATGGAAGCGTGCGTGTGCGAATTTTAAACTATTATATATGTATATTTCAGCATCATATTGAGATCTAAAGCTAATTAGATGAAGAAAAACAAGACACGCATCAAATGTACAACGTATGTATATATACATTAGCAACGAGTACATCAAATTATTTAGTAGCGCCATAAACGGAAAAAAGAATCTAAAAAAAGAAGAAGAATAGAAAGAATTGTTATCTTCCGTTGGCCTCGCTGAACGGTATTGAGGGCAAATTTCGGAAACTCTGTGTTTGCCCCATATGTGTCATTATTTGGTGTAAAATTTCGGTGGCTTTTAATGGGCTCGTTCATGGATCTTCTCAGTTTGTTCGTGTTAAGGGCCCGCGAGTGCGTGTCTCTGCGTTAGTCATTTTTTTTCGATCATTGTTTTATCACAAACCGTACCAACATCGGTTTAGTGTATTTTGGAGAGGATGTGACATATTGCTGAGCTGGCCATAGAATGATGATGTTCTTTTGTGAATATTCTATTTTTGCTTTCAGTGTTTTTCTCCCTCTTACAGTTCCACCCCCATATGTCCGTCCGACGTCTGAATAATGCCATTTGCCCATGATATCAATAATGAAAATAAAACTATTCTTCGTATCGATAACTTTTTCTCTGTATTTAGCAAAAAAATAACAGTCTCTATATTCAGACGATAGTCCTGCTTCAATTAATACCCGTTTTACTCGCTTTACCTCCACCTCATAAAACAGACAAATCAATAACATAAGCTCTTAATCACTAATTGGCTTATTTCGACGTCAGTATCTGACGTCATATTTTAGCAGAAAGGCTTGGCAGCCTCGGGGCTGAACAGATCGGGGTAACATGTGTACCGCCCGCTGAGTGAAAGACACTAATAATAACTGCGCGACTGTAGTGATGCCCAAAAGCACAACCCAGGATGCCTGGCGCTATTGTTTGCCCCCGGGGGTGATAAGCAGGCGAACACGATGGCTAAACAAAACAAAGTAGAGCAAGATACATTCGTGGTAAAGCAAGTAACCGCATTTCAAATCCGTGTAAAGATTTGTTCTTTTTTTATTCGTTATTTGTATATAGCCCATAATCTACTTTCAAAGATTCTGTTTTCAACAAATTTATGACGAAATAATTAATCAGGGTCTAACCCAAGTGTGTGTGATTAACTATGAAACGTATTCGTTTATCTGGTAAAGAGCCTGGTATACTTGCGTTGACGTCAAGGGCAGTACAATTGTATACGTCTGTTTTAGGTTGAATTTACGATATGGGAACATATTGTCGCATATCGTATATGGAGTATTGTCTTATCAACTTCAGATCCATGGTGGAATTTAAATAATATTATCATAACAACGTTTGCTTATAAAATGCCTAGCGTCTAGGTCATTCCAGGTGCTCTGTTATTTTTTTCGATTCCACTAACCTAATCTACCACACAAGTCAAAAATCCTATATTCTCCATAGAGGAACGGCCCTAGTGTAATGTAAAAAGGGCAAAGTACCATTAGGTTTGCAGAGCATACAATAGATACTACTGTGTTATACAGTGGATACCGCATTTGAGCTAGACGTATCAACGCATGCCGCTAGCTCAAAGTAGCTCAAAGAACCCGCTTTTGTATTAATAATAAGCATAAAAGGTTAAAAAAAAAAGTTTCACAAACCTTTGAATTCTATGCCAGAGTTTCAATGAATCACCGGGACAGAGAACCTTTCTCGCTGTTACTTTAGAAGCTGAAAGGTCAGCTGTCCATGGAATACGGATTGACAGAGTATATTCAGATTGAGCTCCACACTGCAAGCGAGCGTGTTATTTAAAGTTGTTTACAGTTTCAAATTATGAAGACGTACGTAATCATTCAACGGCCGGTCACGTCTTTAAACGGTTAGACGATAGATAGAAAAAATTAACGCCGTAGATTAGACCGAGTATATAATGATGTTGATGCATCAGTATTATTTGTATAATATCATCTCTTCCATCGCTTGAGTTGCTTCAGTTCCTGATCGGCCATTTATTAAACAGAATAGGGAGGCAGAAGTAATTACGTGGTATAAGCCCCTCCTCTGAAAAAATGTTCGTTTTGAAATGAAAGCCGTTCGCAGCATATAATAACACGCAGCGTAACATCTGTTGAAAGCAACAAATTGGACCGTCAGAGCGAACAGATGGAAAATTACCCAACTGCATAGGTATCATCAGTGTACACACACACACACGCACAGACACACACACATATACGTATTAGAGAGAATTAGAGCATGACGGTCAGGTTGTATAAATAAGCAGAGTCATGCTTACAATACATTACACCACATAAATAGATTTTTATTTTAAAAAAATGAAGGAAAAACTTATCTTTTCAAATTAGATCTTAGCTCTCATACCAACCGTGGGACCGTTATGGTACTATGAGCTTGAATCTACAGGCATTACATACGAATAGGAGAATTTCTGCTGGGCACTACTTGATAATTGTGTTTTCTCAGGAAATAAATCGCGGACATTTGACGCGCCTCTCCATGACATATTTAAAAAGGCCTAAAGTGACAAGAATATATACTAGCTATTACACTATGGTGGAAATCGATGCTTAATCCATACCTGTTCTGCAAAGTGGATCGAAGACGAGTCCATCCGAAAAATAGTAGGGTAATGTTTTTTTACAGCCTAAAGAGGTACGATCCTGTAGATGGTACCAATAAAGAAGTGTATCATTCTTTTCTTGAGTCGTTCATAGAATGAAGCGAGTTGTGATGCATCTTTTCAATTCAGAACCTCTGTCTGAATCTACTTCTGTTAATTAATGAGGTAAAAAAATAGACAAATAAGTGCTGCGCGATTTGAACGAGTATCAATAACAAGGACTTCGTCTCTTTCCTTCACGATACAACAGTGTTTTGCATTAAGGAAGGTGGATAATCGCAGGCAGTGGTCTCGGGCTGAACGAACGGGAAAAAAACGAGATCGGCTCATTCTTATTCATTAAAATGAATCCATAACTGCAATAGCTTAGAGTATGTCTTCGGTAGTCTACCGTAAGTATTTCTGTCTGCCACAGCTTCATCAATCCCAGGTTTACCGATCATTGCTGGTGTGTAACTTCAACTATTGGAGGATATGATGTTGGAAATTATGCAAAGCCAAGATAATTACCCATTCCTATTACGCGACAGCGCTTGACCTTATAAGACAAAAATCACTATGGAAAACACAGCCAGGAGCCTTTCTGTCGTCCATTATACTTAGTAGATATCGCTATCACAAAAAAATTACCAAATAATTGTTCAAATCTTAACACGCTACAGGAATTATTTTTTGAGACTTTTTTAAATTCTCATAACCCAGACTTTTAGAGAAAATAAGTAAATTACTATCAAAATGGGAGAAGATCATCGATGGTGGCATATAGTTCGATTGAAGATAAAATAATTATTACGGCGAAATAATAAGCGTTTGCCACAGGAAGCTTGTTGGACGTCCTTAAACCGCATGTATGACCCCACCCCAGTAACTATGCTATTGAATAAACGAATACGGGTTCAGTAAAGAAAAGGATCAATGCTTGACATCGATATATACTTGCTGATGCTATGCGTAAGAAGTCGGGAAAAAGGTAGAACAAAAAGGGCACTTTGGCGATTACGGTGAGGTGCTAATCCACACCATAGCGCATCTTCAAGTGAGCCTGGTATATACGTGTTATGAGATGGGTCTTCCCGCAGATACTATTCGCAGCTACAGAAATAGATCGTCAGACGTAATCAGAGGGTATCAACTAAAAAAAAAAATATTAAGATGTGGAAATTGGAACTACATTGTGCTGTCTACCACTTAAGCTTTGTACGGATTGCGATGTTATATACATATATATATATATATATATAACGTTGCAGGCACGTAACGATCATGGTTTATTTTTGTTGTGAGATCCTTATTTACGTTTGTTGCGATGACTGCCAATTATATTGTACGCATGTGGAAATTTGCCTCTTTCCTACTTATATGTATATGTAGCTTCCAATTCAGTTTTACACGTACAAAAACATGGAGTTTGAGTCCGTTTAAACCTGTTCAACGGGGCGGAAAAGTCCGAAAGGGATTTTACGGCGTTCCCCTACTTAATATACAATCTAGATTTTTTAGTATTGAAATAGTTGCTTCCTTGGAAGACGAAAACAATTTCCACGAATAAGATTTACTAACCTATGAATTTTACTTGGACCGTTTATATTGGTATCTACCTGATCAGTTGTTGTTGTAATCGTCGTCACGGTCGTTGTTGTACTCGTATGGTCTCTTTGAGAGAATCGCTTTCTTTTTTAAGGTGTTTTTAAGAATTTAAACAACGCTGAAACGATGCATATATATATATATATATATAAGCTTTGCTTTGAAACTTTTACAAAAAATTACCGTGTTAGAAGCCTATATTTGTTATACTATGAGTATAAGATTTAGAGCATACAGTCGCATGGAGCGATGCTACACTAAGAGCTCAAATAACTTCTACGAGTCACTGAACGTGTTAGTAGATCAATGCTCCTTAAAGTTTCTATTCAGACTTCTATATATATTATACAGTTGGCGCCAAATTCAAATAAATTCAATCAAATAGTTTCAAACTTCGAGAACCACGGAACATTTTTAGACGGTTTTCGGCCTATGAAGTAACATTACTCTACTTTACACTGGTACTCTACATGTCGATAAAAAATATTGGCACACATTTTCAGACTACTGACAAAGTCAGCAGAAAAATTGAAATATCGTATTTTCGCGATTGCGGGCGTAATAAGTGAATTTCAGCTAGACGAGCATTTTCGTATTGTTACGTACAGCCGGTGTCTTCCGTCTCACCATCTGAAATGATGTTTGCCGACGCTGAATAACTAAACAGTACTGCTAAAGTGTACTTGACTTGTTGGGATTTTAGTGTTTTCTGGTAGTTTGACGTATTTTTGTACGTAAAGTGATGGTGAAATAGTAAGAGAAATAGATGCCACCGGGGAGCAGAAAATAGTGATCTGCTTCGTCAAAACGAATGTACATAAAACAAGTTTTCTGAAACGCTTCATGCTTTTCAGCATGCAGTCGGCAAAGCCGCTAGGAAATCAGGGAGAAATATCGGTCTGGGCCTTACCACAGATCGTAAAATCAATTTCTGTTTATTTGCACGTATATGATCCACCTTTCATCATTCGTAATGAACGCATTTAGAAATGACTGGACTCTCTGGCGTTTTGTGGAGTTTCACGGATGGAAATACGATCAAAAAAATTATTATATGTGGCACTTCTATACAGCCAGCCTATATATTATATATAGCTAGCGTTTTTCGTAAAATTGTTTGACAATAGACTTTTAGCTGGTCGGCGATATCGTAGCTTCTAACGTGTTAATCCTGCTTAACTTTCGCTATAATTATATCGTTTGTTTACGTAATCAATTGGTCACTACAAAAAGCCTCCTTCACACCGGAACTTCTAGAGCGAAAGCGACATAACGACCTTTGGGAAGTTTCATCCGATCGCGCATACCTTAGCCATAAGTGGCACGCATCTTTTGCGAAACTAGCCAGCCTTCATCATATCAACATAACATTTCAATAAAATTTAAATAAGAACAAAGGGATTCCAGCAATTTTCAAATTTTAGTCTTCAGCCAAGACTAACTCCGAGCCAACGCGACTCAGATTACCTAGGACATATGGCCTTAAGACCGTCTGGCCAGTACTTTATTGACAAGCCAATAGATCAGCTTGTCGATAGATGATATAGTTGTGTAATTACTTTCATTGTTATTTGTATTTTGCATCCGGTTTTTTAAGAAACGGTTGCATCCGGTTTTTTAAGAACAAATCCAAATCGAGCTACGTAGCGAATCTTTATAAAACGTACGGACGATTCTAGCTTAGTTACTCACGCAGCGAATTTGTGTTACGCGTATTCAGTTCATCGGCATACGCTTTGCCTTGACATCTTTAATCGCTTTAACATGAGTAATACCCGAAGTGTGACTAAAATAAGTATATACCTTATTTCTATTGTAGTCACCGCCGTTATTATTGTTATAGAACGGTGTTAATATAAAGTTTGATAGATTAAACGCACGGGCAGCCGTGGTGATTGAAGCGGATTCTAAATTCAGCTCACAAAACCCAACTACAGACATGTAAATACTATGCACATTCCTATCAATCGTCTACGAGGTAAAACAGAGATATTCGAAGTTCGTGATCGCGTGTCTGTGCAGTCAGTCGACAATCTTATCGAAGGTCTGCGACACCTGGCACGTTTCGATACGACATTCGCACCACGCGGGTCACAAAGATCTTACTCGCTAATGTACGTAGGCGCAGGTTTTTTCTTGTAGTCTTTTGGTTCAGCGCAAACTTAAGGGCAGGCAGTTGTAAGGGTGATATTTGCTGCATCATTCGATGATATGCTGTCTAGAATTTAAAGGGCTAAAAAGTTCGTATTGATAAAACATAGAAGCGTTCACATCAAGGGATTTCATTTGTAAATTTCCCTTTGTCGCGCGTCCATATTGGTTCAAATGCGTATATAGGCTCATCCGCCTAAAGTGCCTTACTACTATTAATAATTAATTAGTATTTTTTAGAACTGTTGTATATAAACAGTAAACTATAGTTATGTTAACTTTTTGATGGTCATGCGCTGATTTATTCTAGCCTTTATTCGGCTGATATTGTAAACTACGCCTTAGAACTTAAAGCCAACCAATATAACTTCTTTAATCCATATAGAACTTTTTAACTATGGCTGCATATCAAGCTATATTGTTACATGTATATTCATTGAGTTGTCACCCCAGTCGGCTATATACAAAAAAATTCCAGCGAGATTACATTTTGGCCTGGTAGCAGGTCAAAGGGCTCTAAGCACCCAACGAGTCCAACAAAATACAAAAAAATCTCGAAAAAAACTAATTTTAAGAGCTTATTCAACGACCTAACTGGCGATAGATACATGTAAGTCGCAAAATGATTAGGGACGTTTTTCTTCATTTTCACGAACTTTCCCCTTAATATAGGCATTTATTTATTTATTAGGCAGCTTCAAGAGAGGGCATTTATGAAATCGCTAACGATGAGTCAAAAGCAGTTACACTTTTTATATAATTATTATATTGTTATTCCTACATTAAGTCGAAAATGCAACAAGTTTACCGACAAATACCCACCAACACTATAATATGATACAGTGCAATCAATAAGAAACATTATAGCTAATTGCCATTGCGAATTTTATGGCACTGGTCCAAAGTTAACGAAGTTGCTGAGTTTTGAGAGCATCCCTTTACGGAAAGCATTAGGATCGGCCTTTGATCGGGCCTCGGTCTTTTTAGGACACGTTTTGCCGGTTGGTCTAACTGCAGACGCAACCTT
Organism: Varroa jacobsoni; assembly: GCF_002532875.2. NCBI lineage: Eukaryota > Metazoa > Arthropoda > Arachnida > Mesostigmata > Varroidae > Varroa > Varroa jacobsoni. Next base: position 206,228 of record NW_019213292.1, on the reverse strand, counting down.
TGACTAGAACATGTCGACGGATACTTATTAGAAAAATCACTGCAGTCGATTTTCGTATGATAGTCTCACAATAATGCGATCTGTAAGAAAGGGTCGTCTTAATGCTTTTTTCGACATCGCCTTCCTGTATTATTCTGACTACTATGTCAGCGGATTTCATCAACGGATGGTAGACCAAGCATTGCTAATCCGGTTAGGACAAACTTTTATGATAATAGCAACGCTAGTACAAAATGAGACATAAATACACTTGTTTTAATGACCGATGCTCATTGTGTGTCATTACTCCTCTGGCTCCTGCTTTAGCTGTTTTAAAGGCTACTTTAGAAGGTCCTATTATTATCCTAATTAAAAATTGGTCCTTTACTCGATTTGATTTAACGATATTTTACTTTCAAACCGGTTTATAGATTCTATATGATTGAGAGTCAACTTTCAAGTCCGGAACCGGCCTCAGAACGAGTCGGATCGATGCTACACTATTTGCTTTTGTCAAATGTTTCCCTTAATAACACATTAAATTTGTTTGTTTTATTGCATTATCGTGTAGGCACCAATTTGATTTCAGCCAGTTTAGCACTGCTGGCCATTAAGAGCGAAAGTTTCTAAAAGTTGTATAGTGAAAGGAATCGTTAATTTAACTAGATCATTACTGAGCGAACTGTTTCACACATAGTAACAGTTGTTTTGTATTCTTCCTAAAAACGATTCTGGAACATCCATATTCACGCATTTATATAGAGAGGATGTAAAGGGCAAGTAACAATTTAGCCAAGCACGCGATCGGTTGTGCCTAGAACAACAATCGAAAGGCGCGCCACTTTTCTTAATAGCCATCTGCTTGTTTCTCAGCTCAGCTTTGAGCTTTTCCTGTGTTAAACTCATTGTGAGAATTATCTCGAATGCAGTTAGATAACAGTGACAAGTAAAAATTTGGTATTGATCCTGATGAAGCAAAAAGGAAACATTTGATGCTTTCCTAGCTCTTTATGTTGAACTCGTCTGGTTTTCCATTGATCAACCTTACGAACGCCAACATTGCCATGTTAGTATTTCGCTAGAAGCAGAAAATAAGCGGTACGATAGTGGCCAGTCTGGCGATAATTATCGATATGGGCGCCAATAGACCCTGTGGAGCTTCCTGCACTGATGTCTTAAGCGCTATCAATAAATAACGATGTACGGGAAAACAGAATTATTTACGTTGTTCATCGGAAGAGCGTTGCAGATAGTGCCTTCTTTTTCTGTTCCGACATAATACCTTTGTAACAACAAATTGAATCAGCGTGTTTCTTTAGAGGACATGAAGAGCAGATCTGAATTTGATCAGACTGAATAAAATCGTTCTACAATATTGTCTTCGAACGTATGTTTTTTCATACCTATTGCCTAGAGACCCTTCAAAGTACCGTTGGTGTTCTGCTCCCACGACTGTTAACAGCTGTAGCTTGGCAAGACAGAATCTATGTGATAGCATTATACTTGCGGAAATTCAATTTCCATTTTAAAATAATGAACTTCAATTGTTACAGGAAGTTCGTACCATTTATTAGCTGAATCCGTAACGTACATCGATTCTCCGAACGTCGATGACCGAAAGTGTGAGTCCATTTTGGTATAGACAACATAACTAATGTGTGGTCCATTAAGATTTAAAGGATTCAGCAAGACCGGCTGACTCCTGGGATGCCTTTACAGCATTATTCATCTGACATATATGTCTTACAGTAATAATAAGTTAAGATTTAAAAAGGTAACAGAACTTGATGTTTATATAATATTATACAACAAACAGTTGATTAGGCTGTAATTCCAAAGAGTGTAACTTATAATCGATACAGCGTCGTTGTAATGTCTTAGTTTGTGACAGGATAAGTTCTGTTTACAGAACCAGAAATAGTGTAAATTAACAGTTCGTTTAATTTTAATATTAGTTATGTATTAAAACCAACATATACAGATCTAGCATAGTCTTTAGCTAAAGTATTGAACTTATTATGCATCAATGAAGATTATCAATGTAGTTCTCGTAAAAAGTCTACTCCTCGTTAATGAAAAGCTGCTTCTGGGAAAATTTCAAAGTGCGTTTAAAATTCACGCCAAATGATTAAAAATGGGGCCCAGTTTGCATAAAACTGAGCTCTATTTTTAATTGTTATGGAGAAACTAGGCTCTATTGTAAGCACATACAGTATGGCTATCATTTACCAATATTCTGTTCAGTAGAAGATCCTAAAGCCGCGGGGTCCGACAAAAATGGAGTCCATGTATTTGCAGTTCGTGATAATGCTGTGGGGCGCCGTTTTCTTGGCATGAACTTGTGCCGTATTTTTGTCTACCTGAAGTCGGGATTCATGTAGATCCCACGTGGACTTCGAATTCATTTGATGAAATTCCCTTTCAAAGACTGACGATGAGCTCGTTGGTTCGTCGTACATTGATGCAGGGCGCTCACGACGACCGGGAGAAGAAGCAGCTTTAGCTGGAAGGCCAATTAAAATTTAAGATTGAGAAGAATCGAAATTAAAGATAACAACAAAGTCAATCTGTCTTGTCCTATTAAGTTATTTAGGAAAAATATTTGTATATATGTGAAAAAAGTTTTTAAGGGAAGCTTGACTACTCAATAAGCAACAGAGTTGTTCCCAACCAAATGGATCGCAGCATTACCTTACACCATTTAACCGAATGCCTCATCTGGGGGTTACAACATTAATCAACTCCGAATATAGTAATTACGGATCAGATACTGTGACTCGCGCCTTCAGAAAGCAAATTCGATCTTACACACACCTAATTTTCTGTTTTTTTAACGTTTTTTGTTTAAATTTCTGTTTTAACGAAGTTTCACAGGGAGCTATTCGGCTTTTACGTCGTGCTCATCATCACACGTGCATCTCTGGCGTGAAACATACGGTTGGCCAAAGGTTCATGGCCCTTCATGTACCATGTATCGCGTTAGAATATAAATTAGATTGAGATTAAATGACCTATAAGGATATCGCAGAAGTACTGTGCAAAAACGATCTCAACATGCTAAATAGATGGAATCACATAGCCAAACCGTCGTTTGTTGTTATTTCTTCGAACAGAAGGACCGCACTGACGATGTTGTATTATCTTTTATCATTTAACTTCAATGGCTACCGAACTACAGATCTCATCTTTAAACTGTCTGTTAGTTAGATAGGTTAAGTCTTCTAACTATTCATATGACAAAGGCAAGTATCATGCCATACTTCCAGGGAGTATTGTCTAAAGGCAGCGACTTGCATGGCCTAAACTAACCACCTAGGCTACTGCGCTATCCGTCAACGAATTGTGTTGAAAACCGACAAATAAACGCGGCGAACTTTTTTGTAGCAATGCCACATAAAGTAAATCGCTCTAAAGTCCAGAACTGTTCGGCAAGGGGATCGAACACGTTCCGAAAGCCGATAGAAGCAAGCCATAAAACAGATGACAGTCTGCTCTTTTAAACTTCTCTCCATTTCGATTAGATGCCATGTCTTCAAACAGGAAACAAGACACTGGAGTGCTACCGGTCCGACTCGCAGCGAGCGAGCGACCGACAAGTAATTTCTACCTGTTCTAGCGACAACCTGCAGGACGATACAGCTCGTGGCTGGCAGGTATAGCAGACGAAGGCCTCGATGTCTCGAAGCTTTTTGATTCGAGCAGGCACTCCAGTAGCTATGTAATGCCACTGGCATCATGAGAGTATCAAGTAATAAGATTTTCTATTTTTGCCTACCGAGCATACAATAAACTGGGGATGATGTTGGAGACGCCGCACCAATTTGCATTCAGGCTCATTACTCGCGTTCCCTGGTCTGTGCCTCATAGTTACATAATTAAAGGTAGCAGTCATTTATTCGCCCTACATAGCGTCCTTGTTTGAGATTAGCGACGGAAAAACCCAGAATTGAATGTTTATTTGTCCGCGTTGTAACTCTGTCTCGCAATGTACCAACTGCGACCGTAGTTTTTCCGTCCGTTCGAATCGAAGTTTTCTCCTGCTGACACTACACCAACTACCGCCTTGGCGTCTCTTGTAACAACTTGTCGTTTTTACCATTAATTCACTCT
>NW_019213292.1:0-202039 GCF_002532875.2 Varroa jacobsoni | reverse complement strand
TTAATTAGTTTCAATCATATTGTTATATATTACTTATAGAGCCATATTAAACTGAGAGTTAAAGTCTAATACATTGTATAATAAGATAAACGATGAATTGTGCCTTAATCATTCTACTATGACTATTCAGAGAAAGTTTGAAACCCATTATTAGACGAAAAAGCTTTTCGAACTGCTTCTAAATGCCACGTTTACAGTTGAAAAGTGTAGATGTTTCATCTATCATTATTTATTTGTGCTTCGAAAAAAAAACCAGTACAGACGCCAATACGCCTACCTGATAATTTCTATACATACGTAAAATAAAATATTGTATGTTTGTTTATGTACTTACTAGCAAGTCCTGCAGAGCAGGTTATTGGTGATGGCAGATCGGACCTGTCACGGAGCGATGTGTTTCGGATCGGAGATTTATACCGCTTATCAATATCGTCGAGAGCTCCCGAATAAAGTGACGTTCCGAATTTGTGATTATCATTGTAGATACGGGTCAACGGGCGATGCCAGTTACTCATTTTGGGAAATTACTTGCAGCAAGCTGCCTACGAAAAACTGGCCAATAATACGGGTATCCTGTCAGATAAATGCCACCCTTTATTTTTTATTACAAACAAACACGATCTCTACAAAAGCAACACTAGTAGACCAAACATATACAGAACAACCCTTCACATCGGTTTCTCTATACACCCTTTAGTCTAGGGTTCGTAAATGGCACAACTTTTACTCTGATATTTTCCTCGATCGCATTATCACCATTCTACCAACTATTATCCAAAAGCGTCACCACATACAATCACCGTAGTATGCACAGGCCGAAGTCTACCAATATTAAACCAACTTTCAGAGCCTGAATTACCACATTTAAGGTTTAGTACTCTCAAACTGATTTATTCTGCTATTACCACGCGTCGTTTCAAAATTCTACTCCTACAGAGAATACAAACCTGAAATTATTTAGATCGGCGGTCTTGATGAAACCCTTCACGTACCGATTACAGATGAAAAACAACTGCTTTAAGGGTAGTAAAACTGACCATCTGCGCGACCACAGCCCGTTAACCAATGTGCGCTGTTCGCCATTGGCCGTAAGCTTGCTGCCGCTGATGCGGGTACACGCGCTCGTTATCGCCGTCCGATTCTAGCCTCTGCGAGCGTTGCCAGGCCCTTTATGGGTGAGAAGGACGATATTCAGCTTTTTCGATCTGAAACCCAATCGAGAGACGCTGACGCTACGAAGCGCAAAGCTAACAGTAGACACAGGTAACCTGTCTTGTGTGGTTCTGATTACATCTGATCAGCCTTTTTTTTAACCATTACAAAAGGGTGATATATACACAAGGGGGTAAAATAATGCTGAACAGGCCCGTGAGAGCTTTGTCGTAAAGGCTAATTTTTGTGCGAAGGCTAAAAGTAGAACTAAATAATGTATTGCAATGAATATAGGCACATTTGTCCGAATCTACTATTATTATTTCTGAAAGTAGGCCATAACTAATATTTATATTAAAATTATAAACGCTAGGAAAATTATTTTCGGCTATCGGAATCTCACAACTAGCAGGATGTTTCATAAGGTAACAATTTCAATATTTCCGAGTGTTTAATCGAGTGCACACTCTGGACATCTATGATCCATGTTCAAAGTGCCCTCTAAGTCGGCCGAGGTGATCCGTCTTAATACACTGACGTGGTATAAATAAGCTGAAAATTAGTTCGTTGCTGCTATAGGTGGCACAGCCTGTAACATGGTGTTGTTAAGTTCGAGTTAATTGTCCCATTCCAGGACGGCCAATGTGATCAATCCCGCATCTTAGGACGCTTTTGATCAATTTCATTGAACAGACATGGCCACTTGGGGTTTTACGTACAGTGCAATCACGAACTTAAACAACGCGCCGTAACAGAGCTGACAGCTCAACTTGAGATATCCGAAGAAGTGCTTTGTAAAATTTACAGCGAGAGGACCTGACTAGGTCTTTCTCATGCTTTTTCAAGGCCGATTTCAAGTGAATTGCCCCTGTTTCCTTCTTTCTCGTTTCTCGTCAGACCGCAAATTTGTTCTCGTTCTATTTCTTTTTATCATATGCATCTATATTAGATATTAGCAAATTCGTTAGATGTTAGACGTTAGCGATTATTGGTCTGGGGCCGCTTAACTAGTCACCTTTCCTAATAACAAAGTTCTGAGAAAACTAATGGATGACTTTGAGTCTGTATGACGAACAGATTTCATGTTTCACAAGACTTTCAGTAGTATTAGTCCCAACGTCTATTCACATACAAGGACGTTGTATATTTTTAATGTAACCTTGTCGCGCATTAACATGTAGAGAGTTTGAATATTAGCGCGCCTGTTTTCCATAATAATTCTTATGAGTACGTATACAAACGGGATGCTTTTTGATTGACACTGGGCTGAAAGTGATACAAGTCGAAAACAGTCCCTGAAAACGAATGCAAATGTCCACAGTCATTATATAAGTGTCTTAATCTGTAAAATACCACGGTCGAATTTAATAAACGATAAATATAGGGGAACAAAATTGTATTCCATATCTATATTAGTACGTTAATAGTTGCATTAAGGTTTCAAATCTTACCTCTGTAAACGTATAGGTTACACATACGTGCGTTTTCATGTACTCTGCGTAGCTTGTGGCCTCTTTTGCATGGCCGCCAAGGCTGGCCTAGTAAAGATTTCCACATCTCCACCGAATCGCCTGGCGCTAGCTGCAAAAATTAGGTACGTGAGTTCTTGCTAGTAGATTCGATGCCCTTCAACGAATAGGACAATGCTTACAAATGAACCGTCGTTGGCGTCTTTCCATCGGCAGTGTCGATTAGGCGCTAGTCCAAATCATTTTATTCAAAGCGGCTTGACATACCTTCGAGAAGACGTTGACTAAAATCAAGATCAGTAACATCCTATTGCACTGTATTGATCGCCGTTCTTTAGCGCCTCAAGTAGTAGAGTTGGGAACGGAGCAGGTCTACCATTCTCTATTTAGCATCTCAGCGTCGGACTTTGCAAACGCGGCCAATTTATTGCTGGCCGCTTACCGCTACAAGAGTCTTACATAAATACTAAATACATGTAGAAAACTAGACAGCTGCTTTGTAGAGATTTGACTTTGCCAAGAAACGCTAATAGGCGAAGACCTATGCTACGAATGTTAAGATCGTCCTGCGGAACATCTGAGTGGCCGTTGGGGAAAGGGCGCTATTCAGAGCATATCATCCAAAAGAAAAGTCACTAGTGGTCGGAGCACTTGGAAAAGATAACAGTTCCTGTTATTGTGTTTGATACTGGGTCGGATTGTCCAGAAAGACCTGGTTAAAAATAAAACTCCACGTCATCTTTCTGAGCCTTCTTTGTCTACTCTAACGCGTTCGGTGACTAGTGTGTTTTGAACAACTAAACTATATACAGGTACGACGACGAAGACGGCTAGTACTTATTTAGGCGTTCCTTCTATGCGCGCGTAGGACAGAACAAGCTACGGCAGTAGCAAGATTGTTCCTCGGAGACGAACCACTACGATGCTGCTGCCACTGCTTTTTGTGATGAATGCGATATCTTTCGGGGGTCTAAATGTATCCGGCCCCTCAATGATCGTCTGCTCTTATGAACCCCTAGAGGAAATGGCTTGACACCATTACAATAGAAAATTCCTATTAAAAGCCACGTGGCCGCGATCCTCGGTTATGATAGGGTAGCAGGATAGCTCTAAGGAATAGAAAGTTCCTAAACATAGCCTACTTACGAATCTCAGAACTGCTCAAGGTTTAGGCTCAGTTCGAAAAAAAATAGAAGGATCTTACGCCAGTTGTATCATATACCAAATCTTTGCGAGCCTAGTACTTCCTAAATTGCTTCTGTCCTCTTTCGTGAACTACGTAAACAGCTTCCAAGTCTATGGAGATTGGAGCGGCATTCTGCATAGTTGGTTCATGCGTACCGAAGAATATATATGACGTAGCTATTGAAAATTTTTGCCTTATGTTGCCCGTAATAGCCATAAGAACATAAGAACTGGTGATATTTTACAGATATTGATGCCTACGTCGATGAAGGCAGAAATTTGTTTCGGATTTACGTGATATATATACAAAACAATTTAGAACTTTGCCCGAATAATTATAAGCGTATCGATTGTAGAGAGTGAAGCCCCGAAGTCAGCAGATTCTTAAGAGTAAGAAGAATAGGCGCTACATGATCTAGGACTTTTGCCTTTGCCTATGAAATTCGATAGCTAGTCACCTTCTTACAAAGATAGTCGTTAAGGCATGTATCAATAGATGTGGTGAAACGCTCATAATCAATGAGGCCACAGACCAGCATCGACTGGTAGAGTTAAAGGCAGAGCGAAGGCATAATGTCAGGTTATACTGCCAACATCAGTCTTCAGGAGTGCTAAGGATGACTTATCTTATAGAATCACTCCTTGGGTGGTACTATTTTTTGACGCAGCTTTTATCCGCTAAGCAGAAGGCACATTCTTATGAGTTAATAAGTGATATAAGGCGTCCATGAAAGCTCTAAAGGTGAAAACGAAGCCCTATTAAAAGGCCGTTTCTTTATACTTATCTAACTACTTTTCACTTAAATTTCGGGAAGAATGTCCAGCTTCTTTATTACATCGTTAGGCTTATGATGACAAATCATTCAAGTGTTCAAACCGATCAATGCTCGCCCCTCAACTGCTCGAACATGTACTAAAAAATCGGTAACCGTGATCGGGATAGGGATATTTGTAATAAAGGCGGTGAGTGCAACAATTTTATGAAGAAATGGAACAGTTTCATTTAAAAGCCAGTGTTCTTTTGACCGAATTCTAATCTAATGATATATCTGCTAATAAGCACTGGGCGAAGGAAGCAACATGATGGAGAACGTTTTTAATATCTACGAAGAAAAGAGACATCATGTGGTCATTATTCAGTAGCTAAGTCCGCATCATCGGTCTCCCGACCTTTTTTAAGTCGTCTGTTACAAGAGGTTCGAACCGGCGGAATGGCGAAGCGATCGCAGACCATGTTTGTTTCCTACTGCATTATCTAAACCTTTAAAGGCTGTAACAAACAATTAGAGGAAAAAAAAAATAAGGTTTTCGGTTTCAATAGAAGGCAATATAAGATACATTCATTTTTTGTGATCTTTTTTCAACAACCAGTTAATTGGGTATGCTCAGTCCCTAAAATTAAAATAATATTAGTTTCAAACCATTATGTTGGAAGGGAATTATTCAGTTAATAATAATTAATTAATTAAATAATCAGTCAATTAAGAAAACTTTTACATTTTATATACATGAGTGAGTTAACGTACAAATAATAATAATTTTCAAAAATATTTTAAATCGACAGAAAGTCTTCTACGTAAGCCTTACAGGCACCAAGCTTCTCTGTACTACTCAAGCAATTGCCTGCATCACTATTATAATTTAATGATTCTCTCAACAAGATTTAGCATGATTTTTTTTTGGAGATAATTTTGCAACTTCCGTGATAATCCTTTAAAACAGTCAGTTCGATAAAGGTAGAAAAAAACGACATTTTGTAATCCTGCAATGTTTTGTGCTTCCTATGCAAATATATAAAGCTATGACAACCCTGGAACAAAGTTGGGATTGCGCAATTTCTAATTATACAAACGACCATATAGATTCATTGTAGTAATGAACGATAATGTTGGAATAGAGTTATTATATTTGCCTTAGTGCGCGTTAATTATTAAATATTATTAAAATAATAATAATAATATAAAACTATGCATTGTTTCCTGCATTCTATATTTAATTGGACAATTGTCATGTAACGTGCTCGAAATCAGAAGGGATTGCGAAAAAGTTGAAAATCTTCTTCGTTTCCAAGGGCTCAACAAGCGGCCGAGTGTTTAGCAATAACGAGAAAATAGGACGGCTGCAGAGACATGTTTCTAAACTTTTTACACTGACATTACGTCCGAATCAGTCGATAAGTAGTATTATTGTTTATTCTTTGAACACGCCCGCAGTTAAAAATCCCAACAAAACAAGGACGGACCTAGAGGTATTGCGGAGTTTTCCCTTAGATATCTTTTTTTTTGAAGAGTCCACCTACGACGGTTCGGCTTAGAACATCCTACAAAAGGATGTCTGCGAAGCGATTTCCTTGACACGTCTTTCACTTCATGCTACTCATTGACCGACTGAAATATGTAGCGCGTTCCTCAACGAGTTTTCCCGTATATACGCGATGATTAAGGAAAGATTTGAGTGCACACACAGAATGATGGGGGCCACCGGCATCTGCAAGCTGCCTTCAATAATTTCCAGGGGTGGTTTTAACAGATACATCCGCTTGAAATTTTTATCCAAATAATACTCGAATGGTTAAGAGGAACGTGCTAAAGGCTGTTGGTGTGCTTGTTATTATCACCGCGATTTTCAAAGAGCAGATTATACATGTAATAACAAGGTGCTCTTCAGCAGTTAATCCTGAAACTGAGACTCCTTTTCGAGTTAACTATGTTTTTTCAAAAATACCACGTAATAATAATTTGATTTGTTAACATAAAGCCTATGAACTTAAGTAGACCTTGATAGCTTAGATTTATCTGAGAAGATGCGACGAGTGGCTCTCTGAAAAGTTCACTATAAATCTCGTACCGATCATTATAGCCATAAACTATACAAATTCTAGCACAAAAGTGAAATTGTGGTAGTAATCTATTTACCGTAGTATTTTATTTATGCGAAGTAATAGTACGGTTGTTGTGTACAAAAAAAAATAGAGTAGGCAGTAGACGAGTGTCTCATTGAGTACGCTATAGCAAATATTCCAGATTGTAATGGTACGTATGTTATGTTTTTCTTCCGTGTGCTGTTATAGGCAAGAAACTGGTAAAGTTACCAGTTCTGCCACCAGAATGAAACAAATATGCATAGCTTCATGCATTGTATTATAGATTTATATAACAGCTGATCTGTCTATTTATTGAGACATACGTTTTCCTATGGCAGGTCAGAAATATCATCAGACACATATCTCTTTTCCGTACCCATGATTTCTTAGGGTTAAGTTTGGTTAAGAAGGTTAAGTTTGCCAGTTTTGACTGATCATGCCTAAGCTTATTTACCAAGTCGTTAATCTTTCAGACGCCTGGTAATCATCACTTACTTTTTGTTGTTTGCAGTTTGTTTCGAATATATTCAATATTGCTTGTTATAATTTAAATACAGTCAGTGTGGATATCGTGCTTGACGGGTATCATGGTCGAAATTCTAGCTACTTCCTTTATACGCGTAGTGGTGAAGAACAGATGAAATAAATGGGTCACAAGATTAATGGATAATCACCAGGTGTCGGGTGCAAAGCAGTTTGTCTTCATTCTTCTCAGATAGATAAGTTGCGCGAAGAGAAGAACTGTGCCCTTCTAATTTTGCCGAGCAAACGGCTTTGTTCCTGCCCAAAAGCCTGTCTATGGGCTTCTAGGTTATTTTTGCTTATTTTTCATACCCTGTCGGATCAAAGTGCTCGCTCAGCAGACTGTCGTCTGTCGGTTATAGGTAAGAAAGAGTGCACCCAAACTGTTTCAGGAAGTCTGTTCATTGTTAACCAACCGGTTCACTAAGCGTTTAGCCAGCCATGCTGCGAAGCAGGAAGGTAGCCCATTTAAGAAGCTATATACATATAGCATTAGTAAACATTCTAAATTATTAGTCTGCATAATTAGCTATAAAGTGCCCAAGTGCTTGCCCTACTATCACTGTATATGCGCCTATACCAATTTACGAATTGTCGTAACTTGTCCATGAAAAACGCGACTACTGTTGCTTGTGTAGAAAAACATTGTACTTACGTTTATTATGTAGTATTAGTCATAAGACGGCACGGTCAGTAATAAGCGGATTTGTGCCGAACTCAAAATGCTCAGCTCCAGAGAACTACAACATAATAATGGGCGCTCTGTCGGACGGAGAACATAATTGCGTCTAATTTAATTTTTTTTTAAGTGAAAATTATCAATTTCATTGGTTAAATTTGCATCTTTAATAATCGCTTCTACTGATCGTATCGTCATATTAGAAGAACTCGTAGCTCATGAGCGCTTACGAGTCTACGTATACACGGTGTATTCCAACAACAAATTAGGATGAAGGAAATCGCGGGTAAGCGAGGCAGACTGAAAATCATAGTACTGGTCACGATTATCCTATTCTATTTTTATTAGGGAGAACTAATGCATTCTAGGTTCGTGACGGTGAACGACAACTCTGTTTATAGCAAATAAGCCTTGAAGGAAGGAAGAAAGCTGGACGGATAGTTTAGTGGAAGGAGGATGCAAAGCTGATAGATCGATCGCTCATTCTAAATGCGAACCCCTAACCTTTAACGGCAAGCATCACTGTAACTAGCAATAGTCGTAAGCCGAATTCGGGATCGTGTAGATCTATTTGAAGAGCTTAGTTTCTGCTCATACTGCAAGATTAACCAATAATCAATTCCAACTATACGACACAATTGGTTTGGTAGTCAGGTCACTCGTTGCACCAGAAAGTTCTACCACACGTATATGTAAACGAAAAGCACAATAAGCAAGCTAGACGCAAGTGCTTTCTCTTTTTATTTTCTTTTCAACTTTTATTTAGAGATGAAATAATTTTCCCGGTGTATTATACATTACATTAACTTATTGTTCAAACCTACGAGGCACCAACAAACTACCCAATCTATATATTCACTAATGAACACGAGTGCTTTTAGGGTCGGGAAATTCAGTAGAGAAAGAGACTAAAACTACATTCGAATATTATATCTAAAAGCTGATATTGCAGTAATAAAACGAACGGGTAACCCGGTAGGAAACTATTTTTCACATGTAACTATAAGGAGATTTTTGATTAATGACACCCTGTAATATGATTTTTTGTCCTATCTATATTCGATTTAATCTGTATTGTGTTCCCTGTGTTGTAATATACTACACAATTTACGTGAATGAAAAGATTTTTTTTTTTTTTTTTCGTGATATTAACTATGTTTAGATAGAGAACAAAAGAATACCATATGCAAAATGGCACTACTTATTTATTTAACAACTTCAGCCTAAAAACAGGGAAAGAACAACAATTAATCGTTGACCATTTTTCAGCTCGGCAGTGTCTGCAGCGGGTACAAAGCCTGTTACCGTGTGCGGTGAACAATACGGCAGTGGCCAAAGTCGGACAGAAGGCTACAGAGTAGACCATGGTATAAAAGGAACACGAAGACTAGGGATTTCTCTAAAATGTGACGGAGAATGAACAGTCTGTTACTGGATGTAGCTTAGCATTGTTTACCTATGATGGATGATTCAAATATAGAATGGCAATTTTGCTCTGTGGAAATTAGAAAACGATATGAGTTCGCATATGCTACGTTTTTGGATCGCTGTGCGAATTCAAATACAAACTTTTTACCTATTCAACATATCCGCGGCTTACTAACGTATGAAAAACTTACTTTCTTGATTTGAGAACAGATTCAGTCCTGACGGTGAGACTCTCTACATAAACTTCTAGCACTTTCGACGACCTATCATCCGAAGGGCGCGGCTATCGGAGTAGCAATAGTCCTCAATCCGTAAGCTGTATTTTTTGAGAACGAGCGAGTCAGTAGATCAACATCGGATGTTTACTAATGTTTTCGTTGCGACCGTGCAAAATGTTCTGCTGCACGTTTGAAAGCTCGTATCAATTACAGGGCTAACAATTTGAATTATTTAAAAAAATTACCATATGTAGGACAATGATGGACAACCTGATAATTTTCTGAAATTATCTGAAAATTATTATAATTATTATTACAACCTGAAAATTGATTGGAAATGATTAGTACACTCAGCTTTCCTTGCATTACCACACCCTACATTTGCCCGCCCAGTCACATCTAAAAGGCCTTTATGATATATATAGTTGGAGAACAGGTTGAAATAGACTCATGGATTGCACATGTCTATCAGTGCAACCAACACAGATAATTCTATTCAGTGTAATTATTGTTGTTAAAGGAAACTGTTCAACAGGCACTAAATTCTAATATATCGAATCTTATTAAGCAAGTATTCCAATGACCGATAAGGTGTATTTGCAGAGATTAGAGAAAGCAGAAACAACAGCTTCAAAAACATTCTGAGTTGTAAGAAACAGCTAATATGAGTTAACATTATGGCGGTCTTACGTTATGTAGTATCTATAATGGTCAGTTTCCACAAGAAGAGATGTCAAGTATTTCAACGCGTGTAAGCATGCTATGTATAACATGCCATCTATATATAGAACTCTATTTGCAATTAAGTAGAACTCTTCAAAGCGAGTAGAGGTTAGGGTTCGCTTAGTTGCCTGCATGTAGAGCTCAAGCCTTGGAGTGGCCTAATTTGATTCTCAATTTATGACTTGGTTTCCCTCTAGTACCGAGAGATGGCGCTTCGTTCTCTCCGATCATCGCAGCAGCGAGCGCTCGTCCTACCTATAGTTCAGACAGTAACCGACGGAAGGATATTTCAAGGCATTCACGATCAGTTGGTGCGGATCCTCACTCTCCACAGAATCGTTATAACGCCATCGCAGAAAGGTACGACGCGCTATGTTACAGGCGTGTGCCTGTCTATCTGTTGCGTCGCGGGTAAGGGGAAACCGTTGAAGAGTGAGCGTAATCCGACTCAAGCGCTCAACGATACCCATTTGGCGGAGCGAAGTGGGAGTAGACGGACACCCACCAGAACGAAGCATCGATACACTCTGTAATAGTTCCGAGCAATTTATTGCTATTTAAACGAAGAAGAGTTGATAGGAGCCAATCCGTGTGCTTTACGCAGCTGAATCAAGAGTACGTTACAGTCTTCGAAACGTCAAAATATCGCTATGTAAGTTCTCCAAAACGTTATTTGGGTTTGTTGGAGATGTTTCAGAGGGGGACGAAGTTATAGAACTGCTGCAGAAGTTACTCGATGAGGTACTTATGCAGCTAGTGCGGTCGATCGACGTCGTTTATATTGACGAGCCCTGAAAGCCTACTGTAGTGATTGTTTTAGATAAAAAGTGCGAATCTGAGTAGCGTTAAGTGAGATGCTAATATAATGTTCCTACTCTGTCATGTCATTTCGCTGCTCGTCAAGAAGTGGTCTCTCACAGGCCATCGGCGCGTCGACCCTCGTCGGGTCGCTGTTGTCACAAGATCAGCTTCGACTAATACGAAGACGATTTGCAGAACAGGTTCTCATTCGCTTCTTGATTTTTATCTGAGTTCTGTGGAGTACTTGAAACAGCTATTATATGGTTAACTTACATCGTTACATGGTAGCAGGAGGTGGTGTCAGTAGAAGGGATTGACAGTGTTTATGTTTGACCAGAAAAATCCTTTTGAATCTAACACCCTCATTTTGACAACGTTAGATTGAATTTGATCTGGTTGGCCCAAAAATATCTAGGATATGGCACGCTCAAGTAAATGGCTAAAATCTCCGCTCCCGATTGGTAAGTTACTTCGAGATTAATTACTACACACTGCTGGAGATGTCTCAGATGTGACGATACCTCGCGATATGCACTTTGAGAGAATTGAAGTAAGTCTCCGATTCATGCACAATGAATTAGAATACACTATAATGGCAGGCAAACATAGACAGCAGACAAAGCCGGTAAGAGATGTCAACTATTAGCAGTTATCATCTACGGTAATCATCCTGAACAGTCCACTCAATAATCTGTGAATTCTATTTATTTATAATTACATACGAAAGGCCGAACTGATAACGTGTGTAAGGTAGTAAGTTGTACTTTTATGCTGGAGACACACATGTTCATATTCTAGTATGATGTTTCTCTCAGTACAACTTGATTTATTACTAGATACCCTTAGAAAAAGAGTTCCACTGATGCTTATTGACTGCTGAAATCGTTTTAAATCAGAAGGAAATTTTCCGAGACCCACAGTAACTGTGGCCAGCCACATTTGGATTTTTTTATACGTCTGTTGACGTTAGTGCCGGTAATGTTAAACATGCCTACCCTGCTTATCCTATTATACAGAGTTCTTCCACAAAATAAAAATGCACCTATATCGTTGTATATATTGGGATCATCTTATTGCAGTACCTGAAACTACTTTTGTACAGTTTAGATATTCGAATCGTTGGATTGGGGTGCTCTTCCATCCATCGAGCAATCACTTTCGTAAAGAACAGACATCGTCGCGTTATTGGTCGTGTGTCTGGAGCCACCTAATTAATGTCTATGTTTGTATATGGTAATCTACATTGTGAAGCTTTATGTTGAAGTTATATCTTTACCGCGAACTGCCTTTCCATGCTTTTACGATATGCGATTTCTTCTTGGTAAAATGAAACAAACTCTATATTTCTTGACCGACTGCATTGTTAGTGGAATATATAGAAGCCGTTCAGCAAACTGCGAAGCTTACAGCGGTGCATAAACACTTTCTAGCTGACCACTCGAAAAAATTTCATAGTAGCATAGTTTACGACACTTAATCTAGTAAATTACCACGTACAATCTTTTTTCGACCATGCAGACAATGCCCCTGGAGCGTTTTTATAAAGTCAGCACGCTTACGATCTTTACTCTCGTACTGCGATTTAATCAATGAAGATCTTTATTTGTCTGTCAGCTATGAAAAAGTTCAAACTTTACGCCATCTTTTTTTTCTTTCATCTTATTTCCGAGGTGCGAAGTATGTTGTACTGAAGTATACGCGGTTTTGCGCCATCAGTATTCTTCAGTTTAGCCAGGGATGTGTGGAGTATATTCTTCCTCTGTTTGACACGAGTAATTTTTGCACCGTCCAAGGGATGACGAACAGAATTAGCAGTTTAGATTAGACCGACGTTTGTTCTAAATGAATCTACAGAAACAAAAGTCAATGCATGCGTATCAGAGTTGGTCCAGCAGTTTGCATTGCCTATCTCTTTTTGCTCTTAATCTAATCTCTCAGCGTGAGTATTAATTGCGATACAGTTAACATCATGGCTTATACGACACGGTGCTTTCTTGTAGCTTGTCTATTGAATTATTATTGACCTTATTCTCTTTATTGAGAACGCTTGATCGTTGCTAGTTTTGGCCTACTTCGGCGTTTGCTTCTTTAGACTCTACCGTAACGCGATCAACATATTGGTTCGATCCACCGAAGGCCGAACTGGCCGCGGGTACCAACGTACAGTATTTAGTTTACTAGATGTATCAGGAGCTCCTTGTACATTTAAGCTGTACACAGGGATCGTACCAATTGCGGTACACATTGCCTTATAAAGATCGTCTTGCCGCCGTCGTAGCCGCCACCACATCCGTGGTACCATTTGGTACGTCTTTCGATGATGGTCGTGTCGCTGATCTGCCCGTTGAAAATGGTTCTACATTAATGAATCGGACTGGTGACAGCCAGGGACTTTCTTGCGCACTTTTGCGATAATTGCTACGTGAGAGGCAGCAGCTTTAGCTGCAGAATAACAACCTGAGATGACGGTAAATATATAGACAGAAACTAGCAGGATCAACATGACGCTCAGCCGCGAATCGGTGAAACAGTACAATCGCAGACACAATCGCGAAAAACGAGCAGCTCACTTACACGTCCAGTCAGCCAGTCAAATCAATTCATGGTACCCAATGTATGCGTGATATCATAGCGACTCACTAGATGAATGCTTTATATGTACTCCATTGCGTTAGGCATAATTTTTTTCTACTGCCCTCGTGCCCCGAAACAAATAGCTGTTTGATGACCTGTTTAATACGTATTTCCGGCCAGTCTGATACGTATTTCCTGTTAGACAAATCTATGCATTATTTGTCTTGATGCCTGATCTTAATTTACCATAGACTAAAGCGACCATTTATTATTGAGCATTATTACTAATTAAGTTAAAATTACGTGAGGCTTCCGTAGAATATCTACTCCAATTACTGGACAAATTCAGTTTTAGCTATACATTTGTTCACTGAAAAAGTTGACTGGTAAAAATCTATAACATGAATACTTATGCCGGGAAAGCGATTTTATTTGTTGAACATTTTTTGTTGCTAATCAACAATGTTTAGTTGATGCACATAAAATGTACCTGTTGACTTAACGGCGCGTATCGTGTACTTCCTTTATGTATTTATCTTGCACCTCTAAGCTCAGGCTCCATTGCAATTGGCCCAAGTACAACAAACGCGTACTAAATTTCCTCCCTACGTCAAATAAACAATTGCGGCAAAAATTACGTAGATGAATGCATATCATCAGATACGAAAAAAATGTCTCTGTATCAACTATTTCTGCACGGGATAAAATATGCTTTTGGATTTATATCGGGCTAAAAGAAGAGAACGATAAGATCTGAATGAATGCGAGTTTGGCGCATTTCAGTCGTAATCAATTTAATTTTTCTCGGAGGTCATGTCTTATAACGTTATAACGTCGTTATCGAATTTTACGCTATCGAAATTCTACGCTACATATATAAACAATAATTTTTTCAGAGATCGATTAAGTATGCTAGATAAGTAAGTGTGTTTAATATAAATCAAGTTGAGATCTCTTTCAAAGCCAACGGGATCCCAGATCAAATGAACTCGATAAAACGCAAACGCTGAGATATGATTGGAGCCGTTGAACCATCAACGGCTTCGAAGCAACGCGTCATTTTCTGTCGAAAAGCGCCCAACTTTAGAATCGGACTACAATCGTGGAACAACTTGTGTAGAAACAATTATCCTATTCCCCATAACACAACAAGAAGTTAACTAAGCGCAATTTCCCGTTAGAAAAAATGGGTCAGGTGACCCATATATAGAAACCAAGGTCTTTGTAAGTAACAATCGCTCGTTTGGTGATAAAGCGTACGGTACTAGTTACCAACAACGCGATCGTACAATACGACCACTTCTTGTACAGCTCAACAAAAAAAAAACACCTCTCCTAAGTATAATTTAATTACAGCGGGTTTAGAAAGTCTTACCAGAACAACTATCGTTGTTTAACCTCATGTTTATATAAGATTGAATTAGATAGATGGTAATCATTTATATTAGGCTTCGCTGCTATCGGACCAGATCAAAATAACCACCACAGTCTGAGGTTGTCATTTAAAATCTAATTGAATCTTCCGCATTTTCTAAAAAATTTTTTTATTACTAGGTAAAACTACCTAATATGCACAGGTAGATGCATAAGATTCGAGACTTTAGCGCAGCTATTCTAGAGGAGCGGACTTCTATCTAATAGTAAAATTAATAGCTATCCAGGGAGGAGAAGTAGGAAGTGGGGTGTAACGCAAGCAAACTTACCCCGTTTCCAATTGCGCAGTGCACATACGAAACGACGGACTGTACGTTTTTCAAGCCGGTCATTCATATATACGATTGGTGCCGCGTTATTATAACCGCATCTCACTGATGAAGCCTAAAACAAATCGCGGATTTTGAATAACAAGACCTTTCAATCGTCAGCAATTTTCCGGATTCTAAACCAACCGGGCGTGAACTGGCTTCTTTTTAGTTGCTATTTGTAAATTGGAACGCATTTGGATTGGATTGCACCGGATAATAAGGTCAATCACAGTTTTCCTGGTGCCTGTCGATAGAATCACAATTCATTGCCTGATATGATCTCTCGGTATGCAGCTCTATGAACGCGGTTATGTAGACGTACGTTTACCTGATTACGTCAGGATGAAATCTGAGTGTATTTTTTCGAAGTGAACTTTACTTTTACGAAATTCAGCAACAGTGTCAAAGATGATCTACGAGTCGGATGACGTCTGACCAAGAAAACAGCCGCTATCGTCAAAAAAAAAAGGGAATTATTAATTTCCTGTTTCCCATTTCACCTGTAATTGTATAAGTTCCTGCTGAAAATCGCTTGATGTTGCGATATGTTTTGTTTCCTTTATAGTATCTAACACTCTGTAGAATAACCATGAAAAATGGGAAGGATAGCACCGAAGTCAGTTAGCAACTTTGAAGTCGTAATACCGCACGCGCGTTTAGCCGTACTGTGTTCTGTTATTTTCAGCCTAGTTCGCAATTTGGCGGGTTTTAGGTAAAATAGTAGAGAGGTGGAACACTCTAAATACAAACGTTGTATAGCAGTAGCTACGGTATAGGCACCCTCTGCGGATCTATTATAACTCTGTTAGTCCGTGGGCTGTCGACAAGAGTCTTCGACGCTTCTGACGTTATATATCCTTATAGTCCACTCTCCTGACTTCTCACAGATTGATGATTTCCAATCAGCTGCTCTTTGCCGCTGAACAGCCAAGAGCCCTTACCAATTACCATTCTTACGACTAGACCTTTTAAATGTTCTATTCTCAAAAAACCTCATGCTCGATATTGCCGCGGAAATTCCTCGTAGTCCAATAACCCCGCGTCTGCGTCATTTTGTAATACTTGCTATGTTCCTCATTTCATTTGCTTGTCCCAACTTGTATAAAAAGCCTGTACTGTGTACGTCTAAGCTTACGTAAGATCAAAACAAATATTGAATAATTACGAAATTTTAGAAGGAAAACACTGGAAGACAAAACCAACTTCTCGGTGCGTTTTTTAAAGGTATAGAGTATAGTCATATGATTAGATCAAAGTATGTTAGACTTCCAGCGCATATTATATATGATAGAAGGTTCTGGATATTCTTTATTACCAATTTCGATATTTTTTACGAATATCTCGATTTCAGCATCCTGAATTCTTTGATATCCGAAACAGGTTCGGCGATATTAGTATAGGGCGGGTTTTATCTGGCCGGTAAGAAATTGGCATTGTGCTTATGTTCTTTAGAAGCTATGGTAAAAGCTGCGTATCTGTGTGTCCTAGCCTGGTCCTTTTGTGTGGCAGCGTATCATTACAATGAGTCGAACTACATGTAGTTCGTCAATGCTTGGAAGTCCTTAAAGACAGCGTCACTCAACGGAGCTATAGATAAGCGTAATCCTTCAAGTTGGCCCGAATGTTTATTATACACCACGGAAATAGTGTGAGCTTCGCAGATCGTTTGCTACTGACGCTTGCGATAAACCTGTGGAGGTACATAGGCCGACGGGTGCTGCTTCAGACAGATCAGTGTTGGTTTACTACCGCTAATACCATTCGTTTTCTATCTTGAAGTGGTAGCAGTAGGTGACGCGATGGTAGTAACTGCCCAGCGGTAGCCGGCTATTCGTTTGGCCGCGGAGCGAGTATGTGACACGAAGTTCGACGTGACAAGTCATATTGCTGCTGCTGTTATCGGGGCTGGTGCCGCTAACGTTGTTGATGATGATGATGATGATTACCGTTGAGAAGGACGGTTACCAAGCACACTGTAGATGTCGGCACGCGTTACATCTCACTATGATATTCACTGATTGTTCGTTCGAATCGAGTGGGATTGGTCGTCATTGTATTGATTTTGATAGTAACAAGCGGTCGAGGTAGTCGTGCGTTGCTGAGGCAATGATTAACAAAATTAGAAATTGTCGTTGACCCGATTTAGGGTAACCGTTGCATAGTCATTATTTACTATTGGACTGTAGAAAAGCTATAGAAGTCGGAACCTGTTCATTATCCCCAGCAGGCTAGAAATTACGGTGAACTTACCAGAATCTTAAATCCTATACTATGTCGACTAATCTTGCTGATGCAATGCGTGGTGTTACAGCGGGCACGCCATGACATGCATACTGACTAAAAAAAATTGTATCGATGACGTCACTGTCAGTTTTAAAGCAATTGCACGTATTTCAACGGCAAATATACCTATGTTTACAAGGATAATACAAGACGCGCCTATGGATCGTTAAAACGTAACAACACGTATGTGGGTAGCTGCAATGAGATAATTAGGACTCAAAATACCAATAAGTTAATCCAAAACAGAATGACGACAGAGGATAAGGACTGTTATCCCTACGTAGACGACGTCTCAACAAGTGAAACTGTCCTTTTAAGCAGTCGTTGGCTTTCTAAGTGCAAAAAAAACAGCCTGAAATTATACACATAGAAGATGATTAATCAGGTTTCTCTGAATAAACCTAACTGGAAGGTGACTGAATATTCAGCTTAAAAATTACTACATAGTGTAACAAGATGAATATTTTAATATAACGCAAAAGTATACCGGTTCAAATCTGATTTATACTATTTACTATACTTATATATATATAAGCGATGTGTTAATATGACATTGTAGCTTTTATCTATCCTGACTGTTATACTATGAGTGAGAGTCGACACACACACACATTATTATTAAAGTTCTTCCACTAGAGAAGCGTGCAAAAGAGTATGAGAAAGATTCCCCACGTGGCCCGGGCTTAATACCACCACCGTTTCAAAGCCAACAGCCATAGTGATAAAAGTGATTGCATGCAGTGACACTAATGGTCTTCCAACAGCTGCCTCCACCTCCTCACAAGATTTTCCCGGATGTCCAGTTTTCTACTATTAAGTTAGCCAAGTATCATAAGGTTTTTTCAATCCACTAGCGCCAAACTGCCTTGTATTACCATTCGTGTATTTTACAACTGAAAGTAGTAAAACGAACTCTGTAAACATAATGTACCGTATGTATACCGTAATATGTATTGCGATTTACTAGTTTTATCGTCTCTTTGCGGCTATGACAGTGGATGGACGGAGTCGTAAAACGGACCTTTAACTGTACCTTTGTCCATCTTTTTCGTCATGAATTTTCTGCCGGCGCCGTTCTGCCGTCTGTAGTCCCACACAGAGTTAGCTAAATGACGTTCTTTGTTGCTGCAAAAGACACTGACTGACGGACTGGGTCACGTAAACGCGCGGGTCTCCGCTCGCGCTACCGCTGTGTCTATGAGCGATGGTTGCTGTCGCCTTTCGTTCGCTCGCAGTGTTCATTGAACCGAAGTGCACGAAGTTTCCTCAGTCCACAGCGATCCGGCCCGATCGATTGCCTTCAGTCGGGCTCGCCCGTTGACTTTTTTCTCTTCTGAAGTTGTTTGTTCCTGGTGTTCGTTCATCAGTCTGCTGCCTCCTGCAAATGCCTTCTCGTCTTCTTGTACGACGCCCACTCATATGAATCGCTGTGGCTTCTGTACATTAGATTGGCTACTCCCACTGCTAGTTATTGTGTGTACATACAAGCTGTGTACACATTGCGTACGCATAATGTCAATGCGCGGACGAGGCTACAACTGCAACAATATCTACTGTTATTCAAGCCTATTCGCTGGCCATGAAACGAAAAAAAAAAAAATGAGGACACCATTTTGAAGAACGAGAGCTAACATCAGCTTCTTCACTAGGGCTACTCGTTAGTCAGTCGCACTCAGATGTTAAAGAATGGTAGAGCAGTTGTCTGACATTCTAATAAGAACGACAAAACCTCCGCGCATGCGAACAAATTCTACGAAACGCAAAAGATAAAGCTTTATCTTTTTGCGCTCACCACAAGATTGATTGCATTGAAATTTTGCTAGGAAGCCTGCCTTCGCCTCCTCTTTTCAAATAAACAAGAAGAAGTGATGAATTTCGCATCGATGGTCCCGCTAAAAATTAAAGTTTCTATTATGGTTCAACAATTATGCACCTACGAACCTTGTGAAGTGTACAGATAACAAATTATTTTACTTTTATTTTATCGCGTACGTTGTGTAGTTCACAGAGTTTCGACCAGCAATTCTTGTCCTTGTTAACCGAGGGTTTATTTGTCCAAGCCACTGCACCGACGAAACTATGTTCAGATACTCGGAGTACACAAGGTACTCGTGTTGGGGAACTAATCCCCTGATGTAATCTCTAACGATGGTTTTAAAGTATTTAGGCTAGTTCTGAAACGGTAACCCCACAGTAGCACTGTACAATAGTGCGCTTTTTCAAAGCGCATTAATGAAAATAATTATGTCAGAGTAACCCGGTGGGCGTAGGTTTACACCGAAGTATCCTGTTTGGCCTTTTCAGCTCGCATCTTATTGAACGCTAAAGTTGCCTACTTTTCTTATGTATCTATTCCTGATGTTCTGAAAATGGTCAAATTGGCCGACGGCAACTTGATACCTATAGCAATGTTAAGCAGGCTTATCTTAAATTTATGAAATTAGCCCTTACCTAGTTAATGTCTTTCAACTTGTCTAGCTAATGATCCCAGACGAATGTATTGCTTTGCAAAAACCACAAGCGACCTATACGCTCTTTGTTCCTCTTGTAGCATTCCACCATTCCAAAGCGACTCTCATATATCTTAACTTCAATGAAGAGCATGTGAGGAAAGATCGAAGGCTTTATTGAATACAAAAAGTATCGTACATTGTTCGTCGATGCTCTTTCTAGTAAAATACGATAGACTGCTGTTTATGTACTGTATGTATTGTATGTTATACAATCCGTAGCTGACTTCACACTGTGGATTTATTGACGAACAGATTCGTAAGGCTGTCGGAGCCTTACCTTCATTTTGGTAATTACGCTGAAAAACCGCACCTGCCAGAGGTAAGATGTTGCTTAAATCATATCTGTATCCGTTCTATAAGCTTAAAATTAATGATTTCCAACCCGCAGCAAACTCAGCATAACTAGAATTTACGATAGCATTAGGCTGACTCAAACGAATTCCTAAAAATCAGAGTTTTTAAGTAAAAGCGACAGTAATTGAATTTGAAAATTATTTCATGCACGTACATGTTAAAAAGACGTTGGAGCGAAACGAACAATCCCTTGGCGTGGTTATAGTACTATTTCATTTTAAATATGCCATAATAATGTTACCAACTAATGTAGGGCTATTAAATCCAACTGAGAGCATCATCATATGAGAGGGCAAGAAACCAAAGTTACTAGTTGACATTATTTTTATGTATTTGGAGGCTCTGAAGTTCGTTTAATCCAATCCGTCCAATTAATTAAATATATTTGCCTATACCTCTAAATGACTTTGTAGTCATACCACGTCATCATCGCGAGCCATTCAGTTACGTCTAGATAGCGAGATGGGCAGATAAGTCCTATAATAAGCAATAGAGCACACACTCCGAAAGTTTCAAAATTTCCCTACTTATGATTCATAAGTACGATGCTTTTACTAGACCGACCCAGACAGGACGGAGAGATCAGCCTATTAGAGGCGTTGTAATTAAGTGATGCTTGTCTGATTCAACAGGCAACAACTGGCTACCTATATCGGGATCTCCCAGAATTAATATAAAGCGCAAAACAACTGCGGTTACGCTCTTTAAATACGCTCATACCAAACGTGCTAACTCAAAATAGACACGGTTAAGTTCTGAACTTGAGATTAATCAAGTTTTGTCAGTCTATTGGAACACGGGTCAAGATTGTATTAAAGCAAGTATCGAGTCGGCGGTAGTAACGAATAATTATGTAACTTTAGTAGATTCCGCTGCGGCAGTTCTGAAAAAAGCTCCACACGACCGGGGCAAACAGCTAGATTTGAGGCTTGCTGTTTGTTAGCAAAATTTGCTCTTAACAAGATAAAATCTACTGAAACACAACAATATTTATCATTTGACGGTACAGAAATAGCCCTGTAAGGATTAAAACTTTTCTAGTTGCTCGTTGTCTAATTGCTCTATACGTAATCCGAAAAAGCACTTTAATTTAGCAGTCTACTCCGCCACGAGTAGGCAAACTGACCTACGGCAAAATACTTATAAAAAAATATTCTTATGAATGAGCCATTCTTTACAGGATTTGCCTAGGTACAGTCTATAACCTGAGATCTTGAGGTTGTCTTTTGCTTGCACAATTACGTACAAAGTTCATGCAGCTTTTCAGGAGTCTCAAACAATGGACATATGACATTGTCGTTCACCCATTACTATTTCTATTTCATATGTGTTATTAGTCGCTTAGAGCTTGCACAATGTTGTTTGGGGGCGTGGGCTAAACGGCGATCGGCGGTAGATGGATTCAGCTGTTCCTTGAGTAACCTGTAAAAGACAACAAAGCCTCTACGTACAAACACGGAGTCGATGCCATTTTCTTTGTCTTTAATCCGCGACAAGAACAAGAGAGGCGTAAAAACTAATTTCGCTAGCGATAAGTTATTATGGCTGTGCTAGAGACCTATCCCGTACGGTAGCATTGCGCGTGGCGTCGCCATCAGCGTCGTTAACGCTACTGCTACCTGCTGCTGTAACGAGGTAGACCGCAATAAAAAGCTAGTGATGTGCAACTACGAGACTTCGGGTCCCCGAGGAGAGTGAGAAGCGGTGTATATGTGAACACGAGTAAATTTCTGTCATTCCTTGTAAACGATTTGCCTATTATTGAAATAAGTGGTTGCAAAAGGCAAATTAATTTGCTGTTCAATAGAAAAGCCACCTTATGCAAAAATTTTGTTCGGATAATTGTCAAGAATTCTATTTTTTTGGGTCTTGTGAATTACCCCCGCGGCTCCAGAGAATTACCCGGGCAAGTTAGGTGAGTAAGGGAAAGCATCGATTTAACTGACTTGCTAAACATCACATTTCAGTTCAGAATATATGATACTCGCACAATTTCGCCAATTTACGGAAATAAATAAGTTTTTTTTTAATGTATTTGGAAGTTATCTAGGTTTTAAGTAAAGCTCAGAGCTCATAATACGCGTTGAAGCTCCAATCACTATTACATCCTACCTAAAATTAGATCTAGCAATATTTATTGTTGAGTGTTTCAATACAATCTAAGCAACGTTATGACAATTACTAATATTGTAATTTTAGGTAGTTCGACATGAAGTAATATTATTACTTTGAATCTAAGATGAGTGGTTTACAAACTTTTGGAGCAAATGAAGAGTGAAGCTTTAGCTCGATCAGCAGGATCCAAGTGGATCTTCTTAGTGAACTCATTTTTAATAACATACACTATATAGCCGTAACACGATATATACCGTAGATGACAGGTATAATTTTTCCTGATTTCAGAATTAGTTCGTAGTATTTGACCGGTGTTGTCAGGATATACGAGCTACCGGCGATGGGTGCTTACGACGCAACTTCTGCAGACCAAATAGACGATAGATACATCAACAAAGGTCCGGCAATAACCAAGCTTATGAACAAAAACGCTGTTGAAGTGGAACCAGCAGCTGAATCTGCCATGACGTCATGGATAATTCTCCTGTTCTCAACTGATATGTGTGAGTGTTTCGATTGCGGTATTCGCACCTCAGAGGGTCGGTGGATCCTCGAGCGCACAAACCCCATTCGGGACGAAAAGAACGATCGGAACAACCGTATCTATCAGTTAACAGTCATTCAAACGAGTTACATCTTCATTGCTAAACAATAAAACATACAGTCCTCGATAAAAGTGCCGGATTATTCTAGATAGCTGAAAGCTGAAAAATTCCATGTCAGAATCAAATTATCATTTGCGCAGGTTTGCGATGAACGTATATATGTATATATAACATTATAGTTGCCAGATATAAAGAAACATCACAGGGTACACAAGCATCTTTATGAAATGAATACACTATAAAGAGACCCAATATGGTAATCCTTCATTTTAAGATACCAATAGCACAATTTTCCAGTTCAGGGTTTTTTTGGCCCCCTTTCGATTTACCTATAAATTTGTTATTTGTTCGGTATCCGTTTTTTTTTTCAGTAGTGGCGCTATGCTCGTGCATAGTTGTGTTCACGCTTGTATTGGCTGTCTTCCTACGAAACAGAGAACGAGTGCGCCGTTACGTGACCGGTGAGAACCGGCGAGTAGGCAGTGTCTATTACGTGCGACCGGGAATTGCTCCAACTCAACCGACGGAGATTTGATAGGAAAACCGAAAACGAACAGCAAGCACGTTAACAGCCTCAATCAGCGATGACTCGGTCAGCAATGAGAACTCCAATAGCACCAACCATAATCGTAGGTGAAATCGTTAAGAAGAAATATAATCATATCGTATAAATGGGACGCCAAGACTGCGAGCGATGTATCGAACGAACGTGAGCAGTCATCGGAAGCCTTCGTCCAGTAACAAACTGAATACGGCGTATGTATCAGCGTGGAGCGCGTACAACGATTTTCAACGGCAAAAAACCCTCAATCACTAATGGGCTCATATTAAATTACTCATCTGAATGTGACTCTTTAAACTGTCGGCGGTCCTTTTAGATGTATGGCTTTATCCAAAACTAGCTCAATAATTACCTAGCTAAAATTTTACGAAAGCGAGCATTCAGAACATATCAACAAACAAGCTCGGGTATAATTTAGGTTGGCCATTTTAGTCTTGGGGCAAACTATTGGCTTATGCAGATTGTTTTGAATTATTAAATGATTTAGACGCCTGTTGATATATTGCCTTTAAAGATATCGGGTTTTAAGAAGACGAATGACTTTTCCGTGAAATCGAATTCAGTTGGTTAAAAGCGTATCGATCATTTTTGGAAGCTTTTTCACAGGTCAAACTCATCTGTATACATACAATTAGATTTAGCCTTATGATTGGGTGTACGTTTCGAAGTTCTTATAGTGTTGTTCGGTAGGTGTTTCTTGAAGAAGAAGCAGCTACACGAAAAATCACGGTGAAAACATTCCAGTGAACGAAAATCTACGATTTTCCTTACCTTGTTACTGTACTGATGTACCATATTGCTGGAAGCGGTATTTTTGTAAATCTCGAGTAATTAATTAGCACAACAATTTTTTTCCGTAGAAGGCGGGATGGAGTCTCTTTTTTTCATGCATAGGAACGACACCCCTTTATCGTGCTTCGGCAACGTAGCTTTTGAGCGTATGAAAGAATAAATTATTGCACACGTTTATTAACCTATATTTTGAACATAAGCGATTATCACATTGTAGGCGCAAGGCGCATTTCTATTCACGATTTATTTTTACTTCAGCAGAATTTTTTCCCGAACAGGACCAGAGATGAGTAATGTAATATCTATTTAGTAGAGATTTAGATTTGTGAGCAATCACAATTTTGCTGTACTGCTCGGATCGAATCTTATTTAAGCTGCTACTACCCATTGCTGAGTGCGTGTGATTAGATCCAACAAACGTAGCCGTTGAAATGATCGAAAGTTCTAATCTATAGAACAATACATTTTCTATTTAGCCACATGTAAATAGAATAGCTGGTTCTCGAAATAACGAAAGATGTATCTCGAAATGTTGCCTTAATGTGGCTTTACTAGACCCGTAGTAGCTTTAATAGACTTTAATTTCAGTTTTTACAAATCACTATTACGTAACTGGAACATACGTGTCATATTGTTTAATACCATTACCTACACCATCTTGAGGAATCAGCTTCAGTTAATTCAGGTAATATAGTAACGTTATTCCACACAACAAGGATTCTAAAGATGTTTCTATAGAAGCTCAATTGCGTTTCGTTGTACATGTATGCTTGTTTGTACTTCATACTCTTAAACTGTCTTAACTAGTAGGGGCACTACTAATGGAAAAATGTAGTACTTTAAAAGAAAGTATCCAAATCCCGTAATGATATTATGGCCAAAAATGTTCTTATTGTCCCACCGAGAAGGAGAATAATATTTAAATCGTTCACTACTTTCTTTTTTCTCGAAAACTACCTCATATTTAAAAATGTCGATATCTGATGAAAATAATATGGTAACGTGAAGAGTAAACTACCTGAAAAACATGTTTACCCGAGGTGATTAATTGCGAAAGAACTATTCGGTCTAGACAACTATCGCAGCTAAAGGAAGTACGCAAACCTAACCGTTAGATTAGGTTTGCGCACTTCCTGTAGATGCAACTGTACTCAATGACAAATATGTACTATTAGTAAACGTAGACATTATATATATATGCCTTGTGTTATCGGTAACCACCAGAGTCTTATGTGCGCACATGGTTGTTCTTGTGCGTCAAGATCAGTACCGCGCGTAGTGATGCTAGGCATTGGCTAGCTATAACGTCAATTTCACGCTAAGCGGTATCGGTCAGTTCAGTCAGTACTTCTGATGCTCCATATTATTGTGGCCCGAGGAAGACGTCATCCATCGCTTTTGTTCGCCGGTTTCATTTGATAATATAATCACTACATTAAACTTTTCCGTAAAATAAAGTCACGTTGTAGAGGTAGTACATTATGCTCATTCATTGGATCGAGTCATGATGCTTATATAACTACGTGCTCCATCGAGTGAAACAGCGGGTTTTTTTTTTTTTTTTTTTTCGAGTATTGTTTACTACTAAGTGTGCGCGTCAATGGACAATTTCCGCCACTTAAAAAGGTTTTCTCATTGATCCATAGTTCTGCATAAAATGAATGCAGAGCACTTTAGCGTTAATTTCATAGGTCCTAGACTAAACAGATGGAAATGATATAACTATTTTTTGCAAATTTATTTGGATGTAGCTTCAGTGACATTGTATACTACATCTTGTATACTGATCGAAAATAATTTGAGTGAGCAATGAAGACCGTTCTTCTCGTCTTGAGTTTATGGCACCTCTCTCCTTTGCCTTTCGCTGGCAGTAGCCCGCAATATTTGTCCATGTGCGAGCTAAACTCCATATCTGAGAAGATCGGTACAAGGTTATTGGAAGGCACGAGGAGGCATTGCATCTGATTAACTCCCAACATCTCACGCGCGAAAAGGTAATACGAAGCTGTAATGGCAGGTTTTTACGCAGATAGGTTTCTAAAGGTGACTGAAAGAGTAGCCGTTATGTTTATAGAAAACGAGGAAGCGATTGGAGGACTTCAGAAAGTACGTCTAAGCCAGATCCCCGTACCAAAAGGACCCTAATTTGCATATGGTAGAAAGGTTTCTAATATAATGCATAGACAAAATGCATAAAAGTCAAAACAGTCAGCAAAGGTTCGTGTATGGCCCGAATATATCTAGTAAACGAGGCTACATGATAGAATAAACCTAAGGGCAAGGTTATCCTGCTCTCCGATGTGGCAGCGGACCCTTGACATCAGCGGCCTGGAAAACGCCGCCATTTCTTAGCGGTAGCCAATAAAATGCTGTCCATTCCACTTCTAATATAATAGTAATAACAATGAACCGTAGCAGGTAAGAACCGTTGCCGGGTCCCAGATGAAGATTGTGCGCCTTACAAAACGGAGATTCACAATCACGCCACTAAATGGCCTTAGAGTGGCTCAATTGTATAAATAATAGGCGAACACTTTATTGCATTTCCCTTTTTTTTTTTACGAAAGCTTTTGATGAAATCATTCAGTAAAATTTGCACCACTTAACACTTTATGGATTGTCGATTGAATCTGCGCGCGAAGATATCTTTAGCGGCTTAACGATAGCCTTAGTAAGTAGAGCAGGCTTAGACGGTAAATAGCCAGCTTAGACATAGCGCGTATAATTCTGGAAACGACAGCTTGCAGAAGTTGTATAAATGTCCTAGTTTTGCAGAGTAGCAAGAAGGGCAAACGGCGATAAATACAGCGTCACAATGTCGTCCTAACAATGACCTTATTTCGTCAAGAGAGCAAAGTTTTGCCCGAAAAATGCTTTCATTAAACTCTTGGACAGATAATATAACTTTTTTCTTATTATGATATTTATATAACATTACCTCTTAGACATTAATCCAATATAAACTCTATTACGAGACCTAGCGGTTACGGTTTCGATTACTATTATGATTCAGTTTTAACCCATTATGCTACACAAGCAATACGGCTTTTCACATTAGCTTCCAATCACTCTCTCGCTGGTTTATCATGAAGCCTTCATCATTTTACGTGAGAAACCATAATATTTCCCTGAACAATGACAAACTTGATTAGACAAGTGAAGAGAAACGATCGAATCAATAACACGATAGCGATGCGGCCGGTTAAACAGGTAATGATCTATACAATAGTTGTTGACATTGTCTTTGGCCCATATTACTTTCATTGATAATAGTTTTATGCTAGACGAAATTTCTTCGTGAATATCTAGGGATAAATAGACACTGCGTTGTCGTGTATTAACCGATTGTTTACTTTTTGTTGGACACGTTTTTCTATCATCCACCTACCGATTTCAGTTAATATATGTAAAAAAAATGTATGACCCTAATATGGAGATGTAATATGAATAATTTTAGCAACTTTGTAACACGCACATTCTAATCATTACGTTACACAAATGTATATGTATACTCTTAGCAAATTCAAGGTTAGATTTTTTGGTTGACTTGAATTATTCGTAAAAGGTAATTTGTGTTTTTTTTTTTTTTTTTTTAATATTTACTGTTAATAAGTTTATATGCAAATACACAAAGCAAGTAAAAATATCCGTTGTGTTTGCCATCTATCAGATCTGAAATGGAACGCGATAGAATAAACCTTACTTTTATGGTCCCTTTGTAGCATTTCTGAAATGAAATTATATAGCCAATATTTTCAGCATTGATAATATTGAATATATATAACATCATGAATAATCGATTCAGTTGGTAATTTCAATCATTTGAAAACAATAACCGTCTGATATGTAAATCTGACTTTTGTTCAGATTTGAGCCTCAGGTATTGATGTAAGCCAAACAAAAATAAAGTACAAGTCTATATTTATTCGTTCTGAATAAAAACTTTAATTTAATGCTGACAGTCTTAAAATGCTTGAGTAACTGGCTTACAATTGTAGATACACCTAAAAGCCTTTAAGAAATCGATAGAAAAACCAATTTGCGTACTTGATTAATGTAACCATACTATCTAACAGTTCGGTGAGCAATAAAAATAAAAAGCTTCTCGTTAGGATGGCCACATACAAAGATTACAATATTTCTCAGGTACGAATTCTACATAGTAAATATATTGTTGACTTCGAAACATATCGAACGCATTGAACAATATTATTTTGTAGTTGGGCAATGAAAGCAGTACTATGACATTTTATAGTCTGACCCTGTGTTCTATTTCTAGGTATCTCTAACTAGGCATCCTTTCAGAGCCTTCAGTTGCAGTTAAAATCAATAAAAAAAAATTCCAAGATTTATTCGAAAGCTTCGGCTACGAGATTCTAATGGCTCTAAATCGTATAAAACTACCAGAAGGGAAGCATGTGCTTTCAACTTTGCATTTGTTACTTATTTTCAAATCACTACAGCTTCCGGCCTTGGGCGCTTGCAAATCCGCTCGAATCATACACAACTGATGGACCTGAGGTAATCTTTTACCCATGTTTTTCTTCCGATATTTACTAAAATAAAAACAAAAAAATCAACCCGCGAAACGTTGCGATCGTGCAAAGAGTCGAAAAAAGTATTGTCATGATATATAATTGCTTGATCACTGTAAATACACTTAGTACCTATTTAGTAAGACGATGCATACTTAAATATAGTTTGTTTAATCTGTTTTAAGTAAAACAGCGTTGCGTCATCGTGAGGCCTAATACTGCATACTTTTCTTTTGAAATCCACTCCTGGAAGGACATGAGAATGTTTGTGCTTTGGGTTATTTAATGTTCGAATTAGCTACTTGAGAATTAACGTGACCTAATGATGTACGAAAAACGTAATGACGACAGAAACAAAAAATTGATGCGCAGGTTTTTCCCTTAATTTATGAGTCATTGTCTAAGGCTACTTGAAGCTTTGGCCATCTAGAGGATTCGGTAAAATTTATTTCTACAATTGATTACGCAACCGCACACCTGCTTTACCCGTTAATTTAGCAGAACATACGCAGATCCATAACTTGAGTCTCAACATCTTATTATTTCCACTTCGTCCATCTAAAGCAATGCGGAACGACTGTACCGGTCATAAAACTCAGAAAATATGCATTATAACTATCTCAGGCACTCATTCCTTGCCAGCTGAATATAGGATCAGAGTGACCGGCGGATCGCCCGCCATTTAAAAGTTAAAACGCGATTTCACAAACAGATTTTAATAGAGCGAGTTCTTTATCGCTATGCGTTCATCTAGTTAACCGTTCGTCAGCTGAGCGAACCGTAAACAGAACTGAATCATTCCGGACGTTTGGGGATCCACGCGTTGGGTTACTCTTTCGCTACCGAGATAAAGAGAGATCGAGCCCAGTTTGGTGGTAAGTTAGGACACAATAGAAATCCTCGTATTTGTAGTAGCTAGTAGGAAAACGTTTACCAGTCGTATTATCTGTGTATTTTTGATTTCGCTCACAATTCAAATGTGCTGTGGTGAGCAGATCAGCCGGCGTCAGTGAACGCCAACTGACTGGTGAATGCTGTTTTGTGTTATGAGGTCGTTCACAAAGAGAAGTGCAGTCTCATCGCAAGGTAGTCCCCAAAAATTGAAGACAGGTTGATAACTATAGAGCAAATACTTCCCAACGGTAAGAGAAAGAAATAGAAAATATTTTGTTTATATTGTTAACAGTAACAGTACCAATCGGAAGCGCTGACAGGGTCTCTGCTGTCCGAAGAGGACGAATTGCTATTAATCAACCTATCCAGTTAGCAATCGCTAAGAACGATAAAATGCATAAATATTTGTACATATTTGGACTCGAAACACGAACGATTTTTTTGTTATAAATATAAACAAAGCATTTATATACACTATAGTGGCAATACTGCAAAACAATTTAATGCTTAGTCTGTACGTAATTTGCATACATATCATTTACTGTGTAATTTCCATGTATTTTGTGTAGTTTATTTTATCACAGTTAATAACATATCCGTTAATCAGCAGTTATTCTAAAATATTTTCAGATAAGATTTCTATGTCCAATAGTCATTGCCTCTCATTACAGTCTTGCGGACATTTGAAATTATAGTTGCTTGAGGAGGGCGCAAAAAGCATGCTGTCTTTATACAGTCGGTACCTGACCAAATTCTCTAAAAAAAGAACAACGTAAACGTCAGCGCAAGCAA
Source organism: Varroa jacobsoni (assembly GCF_002532875.2). Classification (NCBI taxonomy): domain Eukaryota; kingdom Metazoa; phylum Arthropoda; class Arachnida; order Mesostigmata; family Varroidae; genus Varroa; species Varroa jacobsoni. The sequence goes on along the minus strand of NW_019213292.1, from coordinate 171,235 downwards.
ATATGACAGACGACTTGTCTTCTGTGTATTCAGAAGAACAGTCAAATCGTGACTGTAATAAAAGTGACTGTACGCATCAAAAATAGCATTCCCATTTGCTGCAATTAACAGCAATTGTAAAATGCAGTGTGCAATGCCAATCGAAGATAATTGTTACTGTTGTTATTTCCATGTTTTTCCTTTGTGTGACATTTGTACCGCGTAAGATCGTCTGTAACTAAGGTTTCGCTTTAGCTGCTTGTTAGTACTTCGGATGCTTGCAGTAGATCTTCTTTGAGAGGGCTCATAAGTAACCAGCGTCTGATTATTCATCGTAATCTCTAAAATGAGAGTTTGTAAATCGTCAAGTACGTATATAGCTTATTTTGTAACGCAGAACCGCATTGTACTACATAAAAACTAGTAAACGTTTAAAGATCACCTATAAACTGTACGTCGGTTTGCATTGATTCCATATATAAAAATTGTTATTATAATGTAATTGTATTATAATGCTGGAAGGCCTAACGGCAGTTCCGGACGCAAAATCCTTCATCCATTCCTTCAATCCAAAATAGTATGTGCTTTACGTGGTTCAACTGTAATTTCTACTATCATGTTAGTCTCTCTCGAAAGTTAATATATTTGTCCTTAAGCTATACGTTAGAACAAACGTGTTTTTTGAATGGCAAAGGCCGGTTTCGATGCTCAAGATCTCAGTCGCTCAAAGCATCTATTTTGTAACTCGCTACTGATTGCTTTTTAAGTAACAAATCTGTTTTCCTTCTCATTCAAATCAAACTAATGTTTGACATGAGAAATGCATTTTTAACTATTTAATTTAGTAGACTCTTACTAGAGTTCACTATCTGCTAAGCAACAGAGGCTGTTGTAGTTCTGCCCGATTAATTTCAAATGGATAGTTCATCGAGGAGACGACCAGTTCCTCTACCGCAAACGTTACTTAATTTGAGAGGAGAGGTAGTCGGTAACGTTCATTGGGTTTTGTTTTTGTTACGCAAATATACTTATAAGGTGGGGCAACCGTACATATGAGAAAATATATGGAACAGAACTATCGAAAAAGATTAGGAGTCAACGACACATACAACTGCGACTCCTCACACTTTGTGAAAATAAAGTTACTAAAAGCACTAAAACCTCAGTGCGTCGTAATGTAATCAGTGATACATGTAATCTTCCCATGATTTATGATGACACAGGCCAATTTCAAAACATAACATAGGACTAGAATGGCGAAACTATACTAGCTGAACAGTATTTGACAAATAATTCGAGAAATGGAAGTGAAAAGTCAGACCATCCTGATTAATCTGGTTAATTGACATAACAAAAATGTTCCTAATGTGCTTTAACATTTATATACAGCTAAGAATTACATTATACTGTACATGTATTCCTCTAGAAAAATGAAGGACTGTATTGTACCTGAAGATGAAATTTGACCAGGGCAATGTCGGAGTTGAACTCCAACTATCGGCATTGTTTAATTGTATCGAAGCAATAATTTAGAGCTTTTAAAGCGTTACATAAAGCTGATAATCTCATCCGATTAATGTTAAGTTGAACTGTCGGTGTTTATTAATATCTGCTGAATTATTGCATTCATACTATGGTAGTACCAACTAAGAGTAGCATTAACGAGTATGAGCAGTACTGGGACAAAGAGGATCACAACGAGCGCTCCCTTAAGCACGAATTTCAGTCTGACCGTGAGGTCCGTTTTTAAAAGATTACAGTTTTAAGCAGTTCGGTTACCATCACCGTAGATCAACTGAACTGTTACTTCTTTATTACGAAAAAAAAAACGTAAAGGCCCTTTCTGCTTCAGGAAACCTAACTAACAGGCTCAGACAAACCACACTTGGTTTTCAACCTCGATATATTACTAGTCAAAGCAATTTATTAGCATTCCAATTTTCAGAAAACCTGCCAATTTGAGTAGAAATTACCTACTTTAATTTTAAACTTTTATTTCAGATTTGTTTAATTTTCTCTGCTGAGGAGCCTTAACAGTTATCCACGTCATTGCATTGCAGATAGCGTAATTATGTCGCATATAGAGGATCTTGAGCAGCGACGTAAAAAAGAAGATGACGACCACCAGTCACCTCCATGGTAAACTAAACTTCACTGTACCGATTTATTTATAAAGCTTGCTTGTTTTAATTTTTATCTAGCGTAACTGACACTATAGAAAAAAAGAGCTAAAATTTTGCATTGTATTGAGATATAGATTCTAGTTAGTGTTACCTTTCAGCGAAGGTGGCGTTTACGGGATTGAAATATATTCCTTAGGATCGACGTCAAATTAGTTTGGAGCGTAATCTTTTACTATACAGAAAGGAAAATTTAGTCAGCGTTTTTTTATTTTTTACTAGATCAATGCTGGGTTTGATTTTACGATTTTAATAGGCTCTCATTTTCAGCACGACATTGTGTCATCACGTGTTAAACAATTATCTCTTTTGGTAGGTACGCAGTTGCTGGCAAGTGTGTAATGGGTGCAGTAATACACCCGTTAGATTATGTCAGAGTTCTTATACAACTTGGTTACGAACCAATCGAACCCGTGCCGACTCGCCGCCTTTTCGGAAAGCCTGCCCTAAGGCTTCCCTCAGTGTTCACCTATATGGGGTATAGTATTTCAGCTTTTCTTCAATAGTTTGGATTGTACTTTCGAAAACAGAAAAGAATCAAGCACTTGACACATTTTATCAATTTTACTAGCATTCCGGAGTCAAACAGATATAGAACTGAAACGAATATTGAGTTTCTATTTGCTATACCGGTTGTTTTGGTGCGTATGTTTTTTTTAAAGTTATTCGTTGCACTTTATGCTCGCATGTGATATCAATTCTTAATCTACAGCCGGTTTTAGAATCTAGATTTGCAATGTTAAAGTACTCGAAACCTAATTTACTGAAGTTAACCTGTTATTATACAACAAGCCATATTTGTTTGCCAAAGTAGGCTCTTGACTGCAAATCTTCCACACGAATATTTACTTCTCTCACTTTTATTTCACAGTGACGTAGTGCTTCTAGAGTATAACGTATTTTATGCACTACTATGGAATAGAACGGTAACTTTTACATTTTATAGAACTACCTTTTCCTGTTTCGATAAAAATTCTTTTTCGCCGAGATTTCCAAAAAAGTCGTTGAGACTAACTATTATTCATGACTGTTCTGTTTACTTTGTGTGTGACAGGTACATTCGGAGTGTGGATGGCTTTTTTGGATTATATCGAGGCTTTGGTGCAAGCCTCTGCGGGAACTTCACGCAGAACGTCGTTATGATTCACGTGCGTATATATAACACTATGTTCAATGGACCTTCCATCAATAAGCGTCTACAGCTTCTATAGCGACCAAAAATATAATTACAGAGTAACCCGAATATCAGATCCAAAAATCTGCTAGTCTTCATTCTTCGTCTGTTAAAATAGCAGAAGATATGCAAATTGAGTATTTAAGTGAGTAACACATTTGATCCGAACGCCGTTTCTATATTCCTATCATACTATTTTATAATTCCATAACATTAGTATGTCTAAAGTGCAATAGCTGTAATAATGACTACTGTGATCATTCAAAGGATTTTACTGACTTATATCAGAGTATGCTGTGTCATAGGAGTATAGACATGACCTTAAGGTGTCTATGATGCAAGTGTAATGTACAATGTTCAATATTGCAACAACGTTGTAATAATAATTTGGCAGATTTGAAATAAGAATGAAATTTCTAAATTATTCGGAGACCTTCGGCTAACCCTGTAAATACCTTCTGTAATGATGAACAGATAATATGACTGCATTGTAAGTATATTTATTCTACCTGTGTATGTTTCTGAATTACTCCAGTGTTATGTTATTTTCTAGCATAAGAAATCCTTGAATGTTTCTTAACTTTTCTTTAATCGTGTCGTAATTGCTTTACCACTCCACAGATGACAGCAGCCATGCCGCCAGTCCCAACATTTGAGGAAGATCAGGAACTTAATGCAGAAGACGTAAAAATAATGAATTTTATTCAACGAACGTCACAGCAAATGGTTGCCCGCACCGTAGCAACTATTTTATCGCAACCATTCTACGTCATCTCTTGTCGAATGATGGCTCAGTTTATCGGTGGGGAGCTCAAATATACCTCGGTCAGTTATGTCTCGTTCTTACGTCGATCCTAACAGCCCACGCAGCAGTCGTAATTAGTAGTGGTACGATGTTTAATATTACGGATGCGCAGTTTACATGTGATAAGTATCTTATATGATTACTCTTTTTTTTATTATGCTAAAATATAAAATTACCGTTCTCATAAAATTTCAGTTATTAAGCTCGTTCCGTGAAATAATCAAGGATGAAGGAGTATCAGGTTTATGGAACGGATTAATGCCTCGATTAACCGGTGAAATTCTTCGGATCTGGTTAGCCGGAAGTGTCGCCTTCGTCATCAATAATTACGCTGTACAGGAGGCATCGGTACGCAGTAATATCACTCCGGAAACTGAAAACTCTGAACTGGCTGTAAAAAGTGCTGTATGAAGTATACTAATAAGGATTTAGTAAGACCACTATGGGTGGGAAAAATCTTGAAAAAAATTGAATCTTCGATTGAATGCTATTAGTTACAAGCGTCTCCTTCTTTTTTACAAATATTTTCAGGTGCGGAGTTACATTACGGGAACGACAAATTTTTTGGCCGCTTCGATTACGTATCCGTTTCAGGTTGTCGGTACAGTTATGACCGTAAGCGGCGCCCCCATTGAAGCTGGTGGACCCCCCCATCTAGCTCGCTACGAAGGGTGGACACAATGTTGGAAACATCTCTCCCAACTGGGGCACCTCAAAAGGGGATCTTCGTTATTCTGGAGGTTCGTACGCACAGTCTAACTATAGGAACTAATAGGATGAAGTGGTAACATAAAGAGACATACAGTGAAAACTAAATATTAAGGGGCTAATCCGGCAGGAATTTACAGTCAAGCAATAGTTCCGGCCAGTTTGGCAGGTTGCGTTCGAATCCACGACTAACCAAAAGATTTAGTATAGGCCGTTCATAATGTAGAAAATTTACTCCTTAAATATGAGGGTAGACACCAAGGGAGGAACGATTCCCTGTGCTGTCGCAGTTAAAAGAGGTAACTTGAGAAAGACTTTGCTTACGAAATAACTCACATGCTAGTACACGTGCTGCAGACGAATTTGGAATTGTCGAGATTTGCAGTGACTCTATAGATTAATGAATCCTAATAATGAAAACCTTTTACACGGTATCTTGTTATTTTGCGTCCTGGTTGAACAGATATTATCAGGGACCAATGGGAATTTCATTCGATGGAGCGGCGTACAAAATTCCCGTGGACGTGAGCCTTTTAAGTAAAGTCAACTGAGATCTACCACCATTCAGAAATCACTTCCAGCTGCGATCGGAACAATTTCTCATAAGCAGCATGGGCGAATCTTCAGACTACTTTAAGGATGCGTTAAATAGTAGGCAAATATACGTCGGCTTCTAAATATTAATGGCAATGCCGATGAGCGCCTCTCCTGCTACCCCATATTTTACCTAAAACTGTAGCACAGAGTCAGTAACCTCTATTTTGAGTTCAGGTAAAAGCATCTGTTTGATTAGATTCATGGTCATAGATCGTCTGCGGGAACTCTTTTAGGCAAAAATATTTTATGTCCGTTGGAAATGAAAATGGGTTGACCGCTAAGTTAGGATTGGTCATCGAAATTAAATATATGACCAAATAACCTTGCTCCGAGTGTCGAAAGAAAGTGCTGCAATCCAGAGTTGAGGTGTGTTTGTAACAATTACCATATTTGAACTTTTCACCATATACTTCTGAGAAAAAAAAAGAGATATATGTTCCTAGAAAGGCACCGAACAAAGGCAGCGATAAAAAAAATTGATGTTTTCATCCGTGTATCCGTCAAGTAGCTGTTAAAAATGGCGGCGGCCAAGTTCTAGCTGGAATCAAAATACAAATAAAAGTAATGAAGGGTAAGACTCTATCTATGAAGTTTATACTGCCGATCAGAACGTGGCCGACTGCCAGTTTAGTTCTAAGAACTTTTTGCAAGATACTATTACTGTTAATACTTTTAGTGAAAAAGAATTTTTTGGAACTTGAATATGGTAGTGACTACTATAATTGAAGAAACCTGAATGATTTCGTATATACAAGTTTTTAAGAGTAGATGTTGCTTTTTGTGAGTGAGCTAATAAGTGAGAGTCAGACTTTCTGCATAAATGTGTGCACAACCACAAGCTGAAGAGAAAGCTATAGAGTCATTGTGAACCAGACGTTTAAATTATATTACTTTCAAAATTTGAACCGGCCTGCTTTAGGATCTCTATGGTTGTCCTTCTCTAACGGTAATATTAAGCTATCCAACTTTAAAAATATCCGTGACATTTTTTCCTCTTTTTCCGTTTCGGAATTGATTAGTGTGATCAAATATTGCTATATTTCCTGTTATTAAAGTTCAGGCACATCTACGATATATAGAGGCTATGTAAATTTCAAAACAAATATGTACTCTTCAAATAAAGGCTGGGTCACATACAATTGTTTGATAAAGCTAGCAGTACAGGCTAGCAATCGCAAATAAAAAATGTTACCTTTCAACGCATGTGCCTATTCATATTAATCTCTTTTGTTTTAAATTTTGTTAACCTACCATGTTTCTCAATGAATGCGTCTAATACATTTTTATGTAAACTGTAATTATTATCAGCTGTTTCAGTAGATATAGGACGAAGCTTTATCAAGATGGCTATCTACGAAGCTAGAACATCATCTATCATCTAGACCAAAAAGTCGTAGACTACCTAGTTATCTACGGATCTAATTAGTTATAGGCGGTTACAGCATATTCTTATAAATCAATTTTTTCGCATATGCCAAATAACTATCCCGTTGCTACGACTACTGTATAGAATATTATTATGTAAGAATTAATGGTTAGAACGTTGAACTTGTTAAGGTCGTCTTTTTGATAACGAATCGGGCACCATTAATTAGCTAGATAAAAACTAATTTAAAGAAGCTCTTAGATCTAAAAACTTTAACTTGCAAGTAGTAATTCGATGTATAGGTAACGTGAGAAAAAAAAGGTGGGTGTAAAAACAAAACGTGGATCATGTTATAGATAGGATTGAAGTTTACTTGTAGCAAAGAGGCAATTACAGCGGTCTATAAATACGATGTTTTTTGCTAAATGTCTTATTGTATTTTTGCTCGAATTTTTTTCCGATCCATATATTCTTATGGTTTCTCTGTGCAAATGAATTCCTCGAAACCGTTATTTGTTAACTTCACGTTTAGCAGAGTATTTTAAACACTGCTTTTTGTATTACATTAATACAATAACTTCTTTTAGACCTGGTGATAAAGATAAGACATTGAATTAAGATCGAGTTATAATATAGCTTAGAAGCTAGAATAACTTCCCATTAATAAAAAGCAAGTAGAAACCAAAAAAAAACGAAAATTATTCGTTAAAACTTGACCAATAATGAGAATCTTTAACGTTTCGTGCATAATTCTGTAGTCGAACTCAACTTTGACTTTCAGAAGTGTGAATCATCTTATAGTTCAAGAAGATAAAAGGAATGAGGCTAAACTTGTACCTTAATTGGAATAATATTTCGCTCACAACTAAACGCAGCACTGTCATAAAAACGATTATTCACACGTGCGACAATCTAACAGCAAGCTTGATTTTGTGACTCTTATGTGGAACTTGAGACACACGTGTCTACGATTATATTAGACGTCAACAACAAGACCATAATAATTTTCTTATAACGCATCAATTTGCTTATTCTTTAAATACGTCATGTTATAAAGCTTATGTAGAATGCAAACCTTGTATGTACATATCTTGAACACAAATATTTGTTGAAAGCAGCATGTAATATGTATGTAATAAATAATTGCGATACTTATTACAAATTACACCTTGGCTCATTAAAGCAATAAGCCAATGCTCTAATTAAAATACGAGTCTTTTCTGTCATTAACTGCATGCAAACACAGTGGAAAATAGAAACAACAAGTAGGAGCAGAAACCGCTAAGTTTATTAGTTATATAGGATAATACATGGACTTCAATGAGAGCTACCTGTAGATCAATGTATTTGAACGATGGTTTTACACGAAAATTAAGGACTTTTTGGCACAGTATTTTTGACACGAATTCTACCGCTTCAGATGTTTCATTTTATCAAAGGTATGGCGAAATAGTAGCATATCTTTTTTTCTTTCCAGTCATGTCATATAGAAAGCCTATTGATGCCAATTAGGTAGCTAATGTAATGTTTTAAATTAAATGACCTAGCTTGTAAAGCTAGATTTTTATTAAGCCGTCCGATTGGTTCACTTAATGCCCACACCTTGATGTATAATCGATATAGTCGCAGAAAGCTACAATAGGCCATGTATGCATTTGTACGTCGAACTATTGTTCTTAACGGCTAACTATACATCCATAAAAATTACCTTAATTGAACTTTTTAAGGCTGCTTCGAAACGCCCTTTCTTTCGCTCGTTTTGGACAGCGTACATAACGGAAAGCCGATGCGACAAGTAGACCCGCATTAATGATGTACGTAGTTACACAGACGATGCAAAGATCCTCGAGGACAAAGAATAGGACAGCGGCCAGGTATAACGACATGCCATTAGCCAAAAAGCTAAGTAAGACTGTGAGCAACAGCACGTTTGGTTGATGCAGAAATCCTGTTAGAATAAATATATATCATCAGTATGTATAAAGTCCTATACTTTTAGCAGCATTAGCCCTGTAATGACTTTTGATTGCATCTAGTAATTTTAATAAATCCGTCATTTTTAAGACTATTGTGTGGGTATACGGAGGCATCCACAGGATATTCGTCTATCGTATCAATATGTCTAGCGACATTTTAAGGTGTAATTCATCAAGAATAATTGATGAGATATCCTGATTTCCACATAGCACCTACCAAGACAAAAAAGAATCATATAGAAGACGATGCCAAGTGCACAATTGGGCATGTTCAGGGCAGAATCGTGACCAAAGAGGCGACCCAGAAGTCCAAATCCACGGGAGTACCTGTAAATGTACATACACATACGATGACTGCTCAGAATATCTAATAGACGCGAAACAAAATTTAAACAAGCAAAGCGAAAAAGATATTTTTACTATGTGTCTACGAGCCTTGTTCTAAGTAATATGATCACTGAAATAAAAGAATTGCCCTCAAAAATTTACATTTAGTAACAAACTGATTATATGCAGTCTAATAAAGTAGTAAACAATAATGTTAGTCTCTTTTTAAGCAAAATGCTTTTAATCATTATCTGAACGAATTGAGCAATGGCGCGATAATTTCAATAATATGTTTTTACATCGACTAAATATATCCGTCATTATCAACTATTAGTGACACACCTGCGTAACAGGAAATTCGCTTAAAAATAAATAAGGTCTCAACTTAATAAAGATAAATTTTAACCTATAGCATGTTTCAGTAACAAAACGATAATCACTTTGGATTTTGAAAATTGACGTCGTACCTTAGCATTTGCTTGTAATATGTCTTTTTTTTTTAACCATTCCTAACAGCAGTTTAATAACAATGTCCCAACATAGGTTCGTAGATAATAGATACTTACTCAGACGTGAGAACCCTGGAACAACTGATGTGCTCAGCTAGATCGCACAGTGACTTGTAGTCCGGTTGGCGAGCTACGGTAGATAGATAGACACATAGCCATTATTCATGATTATAACTACAATTTCAGCAGATAGATTCCAGTAAAAACGCAAAACAGGCAGAGGGAGCAAATACTGGATAAATTGGCAGCACTTAGTCATCTAAATTGATAGTTTCATATAGAAATAGACCCCTTTTTGTCTATCAGGACAATTTATATTGTTCACATGTGTATAATGATTGTTTCTGAAAAAAGTGAAAAATAAGGCATTGGATTGACTAACTTTTGTTAATTTCGACGTAAAGAGCGTACATAGAAATGCTAATTCCCGCCGCGCACAGTACGTGATGTGCCAACTGGGCTCTTCGATATGGATGCCAGTGCCCCAAAGCGGACAGAATATCCTGCAGGATACCATAATCAGAGGACCTTCTCGCTTGCAAGCTCATTGCGCTAGTTTACGTCCTCATTCTGAAGTCGCCCGACGTTAACCGTTCATTCGAATGGGATGTATGCCGACCGTTCAAACTTCAGATCTATTAAAAATAACGACAGTTAAATTAATATTCCGCCGACTAGCTTTTTTAAAAGCCGTTAATTGAAGAACGTTAAATAATCGATATAAGCGCCAAGAACGTTCAGTTTATTTACGTCGTATGCACGTCACGTAGATTGAACGTCTTTTTAATGATAGATCAAATTTTATATTGCAAGTTCAGAATTCGGTTCGTTTCAAACGGCTGTTTTCTGTTATGGAGCCTATACCAATATTCGATATAGCTATCAACTTGGAGAATTCTAAATGACCATGCGTAGATTCTAGTCCTGTTAGAGCACGATATATTTAAAGCTTTGCTTTACTTGTTTACATTGGTTTGGATGGCCAACATTTTTTTGTTATTATTATTAATACTGTTGTTCTCACCGTGTTGCTTTGTTTATATCAAGCTATGAAACCACAACAGAGATATATCGTTCATCTTTCATTTTCCTCTGTGTCAACCATAGGGTATTACGTTGCACACTGTCACCTTTAGCTAAGGAAATTGATTGCCTGCACGTAGTCTCCGGAAGCTATTGTGTTAAAGCCGCACGTGGCATTACTTTCATTCCCGGCGATACAAATAGCCATGATCAACTTTATTATAGATAGCCACTGTCTAGCAACAACCTTCATGCGCAGCTAAGATTGACGTCTCGCTGCTGGTCTGCTAGCTGTCAACTGCGAAGACTAGGATTACACGTAACTTTATTGAAGTACTTCAGTAATAATGATAATAGTATTCTGCTAGTCAAATGGCCGCAAATTGAGCACTCGCGCCTATTTTTCTTTAAGAATAGATGGGCTCCTCAAACCGAAGGTTTCCGCGAGTTACTTTGCCAGTCACGATTCACTTCGCGGCGACGCAAGCTACATTAGAGGATCAACCTTTATATGTGCTTTCAGTATCAACATTCTCCAGCTCGCCGAGTGCCCTCTGCCCCTACGATTGAAGACTCTCCCTCTCTCTGCGATTTTTATGTAGCCCGGAAGAATTAAAATTACTTGTTCTTCCTAATCATTTTTTTTAAATTTGTTTTTTATGTCGGTTCATAGTAGCATATGAGAAACAGAGCTTAATGAAATGAAAGTGAAAAACGCTAAAAAGACATATGATTTTGTTAAGCCAGGACACCCCATGCGATAATCAAGTCAAAGTGCCACCAGACGACAATATCTCCCGCCATAACAACAACACTAGCAAAAGCACACGGTGCGCGAAAGAACGTTTAGTAAAGTAGAACATGTGCGTTGCGTTTTTTAGCAGCTGTACTTCTATGATAAATGTCGTTAAATAAATTATCTGTTTATATGTAACACAGTCGGACTAGAAACATTATACGAGTTCTATTAAATAGAGGGAGGTTAAATTTCTGGAAATAAGTGATATGTTGCGGTGAACTTTATTCAAAAGTGTCATGGAATCGAATTTAATCGGTCTAAGCTAACATGAATGTGGCCTTTTGATCGGATTTTCTATTCCTGGTAAAGACTGGTATTAGCTATAGGGGTTTCCAACTATTTTCCACAGCTTGCATCCTAACTTCCGAGGTAATGAGTGGATACATTGTTTACAATTAAAATGTTCTAAAAACAACTAAAATGCACGTCAGTACCTTGTTTACGTAGAACTGTTTACAATGTCTGGAACTGTACTTTGTGTACGTCAGTTGGGTAATTTACAAAACAGCTCATTTTTGTTTAAATATGATGAAACCTAACTCCCGAGTGGAAATGTTTTTTTTTTTGAAAAATTGTTTTCTTTTTATTAATTGTGTGGTTTGTTGAAATAATCAAGCATATGCTCGTGGTAATCTACGAGTTTCTATTAAATAGCCTAATAATTATGCAAGTATTATTTAAATCACGACACCCTAACGGTATAGCCCGTAATTTATAAGATCGGGCACTGTTATGCAGCGGTATTTTTAAGAACGGTACCAAGATTCGTAATGAAGCAAGGGGATACCAGCAAATGAGAACAAAATTTGAAAATTCTCTAAATGTTCAGACTCTACCTAAAAGTTAAAATCTACCTTACATTAAGCCTGTGCATTTTCAGAGGACGTCCTGCGCTATGTTTCGAGTCCGCTTAGCCGTTCAGAGAGTATACAAAAGGAACTATGTCAGCGACAGTCCACCAAATATCAAAAACAGTGTAATGACATTACCAAAATACAGGCGTTATCTAAAGCCGGTTGATCCAAAATTGGAGGAGAAATATGCCAGTGCAAGGGTGGAACAAGGATGGTCCCGTGAGTGGGCTGAAGCTGAGAGCAGAGAATCGGACAAACTGAGCTTATTTGAAAACGATAACTACGGGAATAATAAGCACAACCTATTCAGAATGGTAAGCGACCATGCGACGTATCAATATTTACTTTTCACCACTTCTTATAAATCTGTTTTAAGGCGGAATTTACGACTGGCCCACTGATATCTAGTGCCGCCCTTACGAGCCATTCCCAATGTTGACCAGATTTGCGAATAAATATTTGGATTTTGTAAGCCTTAATAGGAGTTATTTTGCATGAATTATCTATCTAAAACCACTGTAGCGCGATGAGCACATTTCCGTTGTTCAATGGACGCCCTACTATATTCTAGCAGAGTGTTTATTTGCTAGAACGGTTGCATTGGTTTGGAGGGTTCAAGAATTCGTGTGTCAATGTTTACAATGAAGCTGGGCGAACTTGCGATGATCATTTCACGAGTTTACGTTCTCTCTGCATCTGTATCCAGGACAAAAGTCTATAATAAGGAATCCACAATTTCTATCATAGGTTCTACCGCCACCGAATATCACTGGAGATCTTCACCTTGGTCATGCAATAACTGTTGCCATTGAAGATGCGATCTGTAGATACCGGCGGCTCAATGGAGATCAGGTCATTTGGATACCTGGTACGTAACCGGTACCAATATATCGATCATAACCACGTTGTCAGCATCGACATTTTCATCCTGATCGGCCATTTCAATAGTCAACTGAAATCGAACTAAAAAAAAGTGTTGCATATAAGCGGTATAAATAGAGTTATTAGTAATTCTATATAAAGTCTTAGACAGCTCTCAGTAGCTAAATTTACGCGACCATATTATGTAGAAAAAATTGACGTATTCATTTTTGATCAGGGACGGATCACGCTGGTATCGCAACACAGGCAGTACTGGACCGTAAGATTGCTAGAGAGGCTGAGCTGAACAGCCAACCATCCGCTAACCAAAATAGTCACTGGAGTACAAAGGATGTGGAGTATCGCCTCAAGGTAGCTGAAAACTGGAAACTACAAAAGGTGAAAATCTGTTGAATAGATTAAAAGAGTTGTCGAACAAGTAAATCCATTTAACTTGCTAATATGTATCACCTACAACACGACTATTACATGAAATCATAAATATAATTGGAAAAACAACATCTATTGTTCAGGAGGACAGAATCTTCGAGCAACTGGCTCGAATGGGCGCCTCGTTGAGTTGGAGCAGAAAACTCTTTACCATGGATGAAAAGATGAGCGCATGTGTCAACGAGGCCTTTGTTCGATTGTACCAACACGGACTCATATACAGGTAGGACCTAGTCTGGCTAAATTATTTCGACTCACCACTTGATCAATTTTCTTGGTGCGTATATTTTCAGTTTCAAGGCCTACAAATACTTTTTTTTTATAATACAACTTTTTCTAGAATGCACGCTACGCCTGTAACCAAACGCAGGACTCTTCTTAAACTTTAACTTCTAGTTATTTGGTTCCTTTTTTTTGGTGTAGGGAAATGTAAGGTGAAATAAGACAGGTTTATATTGAGGCACTGAAATGATCTTTTTTAAACCTGATACCGGCTGAACGGCCGGCAAACTGTAACATGCTCTCCAGGAACTTTTAATGTTGCAATGCAAGGCCGAGTTGAAATCGCCGGTTAGCCTTCAAGCTAAGGCAAATGTGTTTTACATAATTTGCCATAAATATTTTTGTTATTGTCATTTACTTATCATCCGGCGATGTATCGTGCTTTAGGGATTTATAGTCAATGTCAGCCAAGCCGTGTATTCTTCTAGTTTTTATAATACCATAGTCGTATTATTTTATGTAATAGCCCTCTACATTAGTGAACTGAACATTTGGTAGCACAAATTGTAGCCATTCTTTTCTCAGAAACTAAACTTGATCTGGTATATTCGCCGTTACGACCCCGGAACGGATAGCGCTAAGCTGACACTTAAGACCTTCCTACAGTATACTGCAGCGCTCTGAGCATCTCATTAAGGCTTTTTATCTTCACTTTGTGTAGTTTGTTAATCATTTTATTAAACAAAAAGCGCCGAAGCGCTGCCGTAGCTAATTAGTAAAAGAGATGACATGTTACTTCCGTGATTATATTGTGTTGTAATCATGCATGTGAATTCAAATTAGGTGACAGTTACATCAGCGAAGTGATAAAGCTATAGTGTTATGTCAAGTTGGAATCAACGTCTTTGGTACTCTGCTACCTGGAATCTGTATTTGGTACTGAACCCTTAAATGAAAAATGTTACATTCGGCCATCTGGTGGGATTATATTTGTTAGAGGTGAGCCATATAATATAATGTAATTTTTTGAATTGTTTCTCTAAAGAAATATCTAATATCAATATACAAATAAGGACTCTATTTATTTGAATAGTAAAGTTGAACGTGATTGAGTTCGTCGCACGGCTAAAGCCAACGAGCCCATATTTTCAAACACAGAGCTATTAATGTTGTTTTATGAGAATAATGGATAATTTACGGAGTCTGTCTTTTGGTTCTTACGATTGAGAGCAACCGGCGACGGAGCTGTCCGCAGAAGCTTTTTCACTTTTGAGGAAAAGTTGAAATAACGCTCTGTGATATCTCGTAGGCCCCGGTTGATTATCAGCCTATTGAAGGAAAAAAAGTCATTTTCTGTCAATGCGTTTGCGTTCAGCGGAACTATTTTTGTCTTCTAAAACTCTTTTAAGATATTGGCAATCATAAATTGTCTCCCGTATTCACTTTTTGCCAATCCGGTTATTCCGTATATTATGATCTTTCAACTGTAAGTAGTAATATATTTCTGTCGAGCTGTATAAAGTCGAATTTTAAAAAACCAAAAGACTGCCACACCCAGGAATGGTAAGAATTTATTCGAGCGTTGTGGAGAAGATATAGCGACATAGACGCCGTCCTCCAAAGTCACTTGATCAAATTTAGATTCATATTTGCCACCTAATCATTTATTTGCTCACCAAGCATGGCCCCTCTAGGGAACAGTCAATGGTTTTAATGAAACGCTTACAGTATTTCCTTTGCGATCTAGTCAGGGAGATTTGCAAAGCCCGGACCCTTACCGTTTGCAGTCGTGGGCATGTATTCCTAGTTACGTAGGTGCTACTTAGAAATCACTGCGGAATTCTGTTAGCACTTGCGGACATGAATGCAAGTATGGTAGCGAAAGTTTCGCGTTGTTGTGATGTCTTTCGAACAACAGACTGCTTTTTATTATGGGCTGCCACTTCTAGAGGGTTCATTACAGTAAGGAGGGACGCTTAGATTATTAATACGCTAGATTAATAATACCTAAACGAGTAAAATTATACAATCATTCATGCCTTGAGATTCTTGAAAAAACTTTAAGCGCTTTCTTATTAAAGCTCACTGTGCGTGCAGAGCTACTTTTTACACAGCCTCGAAGTACGTTCTGTCTTTTTTATATGGACGTGTCGTTTTGAAATTTTAAGTTAATTAGGAGCTTACTATCTTTTACAGAACGAGACAAGGGATGTGACCTTGGTCAGTCGTGTTCGAGCAATAACGGTACTGAGTACTAGGGTTAATTGCTCTAAGAAGAATAATCGCTTGAAACATAGCATATTACGCGGATAATACCTATATAGCGTCATTTGACTTATTTAGGAACATGATGCATTCGAAAATATGACACGTTTGGGAATGTGATAGATTTGTCAGCAACATTGGGCAACCTCGATGATACGCTATGATAACATGATTATTTCCTTATGCTGTGAAACAGATTGGTTGACTGAATTCAAAATAATAAGCACGTCCGTAGAGATATGAGGAGCAATATATGTACAACCTCTGTGGGCTGAGACTCTATGCTTAGCGTTTAGTTATATCGGCGATAGAACTCAATCAAATGGCAAAACGTAACGCTTTCATTTTGGCATTGTAAATGTATCTCTGCGACAGGCAAAGCTATGCTAGAGAAATGAAGTAATCATATTGGTTCTCTATTGTTCAGTAAAGGTTCGATAGAATGTAAAAAATACCTCCCATATAGCTCCAACATTTCAAATTTAGTTTAAAAAACCAGTAACCTAAATTGGGTTAAACGCTTTCTAATTCGTGTACATCTAAAAGTGTTAACTTGAGAGCACCGTTCAGTTGCTAGAAAAATGAGGTGGCTCATGTAGTCTCTGTTTCATACAGTCCCGCTCTTCGCTTGATAAGAAAACTGGTGTATATATATAGGTATATATATACAACAGTTTTTCTTAGGATCAACATAGTACATCGAGAACGGCGTAGACTTAGATCGGAGAGCTCCCAACGCAATCTATAGGTCGGAAAGTTGTAATTATCTCAAATACTATTAATATTGTTCAACGTTATGTATCTGTTTCTTTGATGTGATCATCTACGATATTTTGTGTCATTATATGTAAATTTTTCGTTTTAGAAATAAACGTTTGGTGAATTGGTGTACGAAACTGCAGACAACGTTATCGGATATCGAGGTTGACTATATTGACGTCCAGCCGAATCAAAAACTTGATGGAGTTAATATGGGTTGCATGCACAACTTTGCCTATCCTATCTATCAAGGTGAGTATTATGTGTAGTTTAATTATTTATCGTGCTCTTGCGGATTTTCACATATAGTCTTTGAAAGCACTTAGGCGATTCGTAGTATGCACAAGCTTGGAATATATAATCGATGGAATTGCTCTACGCATCCAGATTTTACTCGAGCACATTTTTTTTATTAACCTAACACTACAACCTTTGAAATAATGGAATAAAATTAAAACTTTGTGTTTTATCGACGATTTCTATTCTGCTTGCTAACCAATATACTCGTGCCATATGACTTAATTAATGAGGCGGTAATACTGGTGGAAGCAATGGTGATGACAACGGTCGCGGCGAGGTTATTGTGAGCACTGGTCGATTGGAAACCATGTTAGCTGATGTCGCTATTGCAGTCCATCCAGAGGATAAGAGGTAACTATCTAGGCTATGTTAGAATTGCTAGAAGTGGGTGTCTAGTATTTCAAAGCGCCTTCTAACTGAATAGTCCTAAATATTAAATGATGTTCATAGTGATGTCAAGATTTGGTTTTCGTTAAAAAAACAGTGTAGCGAATTTGAATCATTTCTGAAAAAAAAACTTTGCGATTAACAGCTAGAGATATGACAGTCATAAATTCTAAACCCCCACAGTACATTCAATGTTATTTCAAAATCGTCAATGTGTGCAATTGCCAGGTATTCACATTTAGAGCATCTGAAGACACTACTGGAACATCCCCTCACAGGAAGAAAACTTATTCTCATTAAGGATTCGGAGGTACATGTAACATCAATTTGTTAAGTGAATCGTCAAACAATATTGCTATCTATAACGAAAAGGAAAATATAAGCCAAGAGTCTCATTCGCTTATTGTAAAAAGATGATCCTTTGAATTTCGTTATTAAGCATTATTTTTGCGCTGAGATTACCCCGGAAAGGCTTATAAACAACCTAAAGATGGCATCAACATAATTAGTAGTTTTGAAGTGTTTGTTTAAACTTAAACTCAAATTATTAAGCTTGACGCCTGAGTAGGTGGATATTAACAGTGGCACAGGGGCAATGAAAGTCACACCTGCGTACTCAAAGATCGACTATGAAATGTGTCAACGACACGGCGTATCAGACTTTGTTGAGTGTTTTGATGATCGCGGCAGACTTACTCTGGAAGGTTTTCAAGGATATAATAGAGCTACTGCAACGGATAAGATTAAAGCCAAATTAGAAGAACGTGGACTATACAGGTGTGAAACTAAAGTAATTTGCCTATACAACAAAATGCACATATATATTTTCATTCAAAAGGTTGAATCCACAGGGTTCGAACTGGTTTTATGTTTGCATTACTCTAAATTTAAACTAATACTTATATTGAGACATATAATTGTATCTTGAAGTCGTGGCGAATTATATATATATATATATATATATCATCAGGTAGTCGGAAAGTTCTAACGCTTTTTAAACCAAGATTAAACCAAATATTTTAAATATTATAGAACATTACTACTAAATAAAATGTACGCTAAAATTAGGATCGCCCGAAGTTCATATTTAGTAACTACCTCTTAATTAAGTGGCAGCTTTTATTTTAGTAACACGTATCCAGTAAATGTTTCATTTAGGGGTTCGAAAGCAGTTACGCGCTCCATACCGATATGCAGTCGTACTGGTACCCTCGTTGATCAACGGTTGAGACCACAGTGGTATCTTAAGTGTGATGATTTGGCTCAAAGAGCACTTGAAGAGGTAAATGACATTAATAAATTCCATTTATGGTTCCTCATAGGACATATCCTACTGTTGAACTCTAAGCTCGTGGATTTCATATTAACAATTAATCTAACTGATTTCATAATCGTGTCAATATGGCGTACTGTGCAAAGGTGTGCATAAAATAAGTACTAATTGTTGCGTATAGATTACTTAAATGATACTACGCATTATTTATATATCTCGTATTGAAACTGCTAGTCTTAGTGGAATTTCTGTGCGTAATTTATGTGTGTATATTTTTTAAGAAGTAGCGGGTTTTAGGACAATTATTTCAAAGTCTGCTATTTTTCTTTTGATGACCATGCGTCCTGTATGACTTTAGTCCAAAGTTGTATTGTACTGGCCAGACAGTATACCATGTGCCGCTTTGATTAAGTATGCTTTTTCTGGTTCTATCCTTTTTCAACACTGAGGTCGAAAGTGGCAGAGTAAGTATGGTACCAGCCTACCATGCAAAGATCTGGAAGGACTGGATGTCTAAGCCGCAAGACTGGTGCATTTCACGTCAACTTTGGTGGGGGCATCGTATTCCAGCTTACAGGTAACTAACTAAACATAATCCTTTTGCTAAAGTGTTCGTAAGTCTTATCCAAGAATTTATTTGACTCTGTTTATAACCACCCCATATTTTGCTCTATTGGCATTTCTCTGAACCATATGTGGGTTACCTAATTGCTGACCACATTCAGCTACGAACCCTGACGGTACTATTGGTGCCTTTCAAGTTGCCCTTGCTTATACTGCACCGCCTCCTTTTGCGCAAGTCTTCACAAACATTTAAATTAAACAAAAAGCATCAAGACAAAAAAAATCTCTGTTGGATCCCTCTTCCTGAACTGGAAACTATGCTATCCAACCCTAATTTTTCATCGAGGACTTTATCCATAAAACGTTTACTCAAAGCCGTTTACCTGCTTAAGGCTTCTGTAAAAAATGGAGTAGCTTTTTTGCAAGCTATGTTGGGCTTGGTCTTAGGTAAATATCAGTTCCCTTTGTGAATGACATTGAGAATTTCCTCGCTCCTCGCTTCTAAACAATGACTCGGCGATTCACCCACGCGCGACCAATGTGAGCAATAGTTTTTTCTTCCTTTTCCTTTCATCTGAGTCCAGTAAACATTTCGATTCTCATCCTTGTACGTAGTACATCTTCCGGTGGCCGCCCCTTCCGCGCTTATCCCTTTCACCGATAGGTCCAGCTCTAAGCATTAAATTGTCAATCTTCTACTAGTTTCCTTAGTTTTAACACGCAACAATGCCTATCCATTGTTCATTTCTGACCGCCTCCAAAATAGCTATTGTTACTCCTGTTCACAACAGCAAATGAGCAAGAGATCATCTCAGATCTTACCGGTTCATAACCATAGTCCATTTCTTAGTTAAAACTTTCGAACGATGCACATTTACTAGCCTCGACCCTATCTCAAATCCAATTTTCTCCTGTCTCTCTATCAGTTTGGCTTTCGAAAGGGTTTGTGCAGCAAGGGGGCTTTTTGGGTGGTCTTCAGTGATGTAAAAATGTATGTCGTGGACGACAGTAAGTGATCGGATCATACTACTCTTAATTAAATGTGATTCAACCATGAATTCTCTGGCGATATCTGTCTAGGTTTCGAGGTGTCTAACTGGCAGATTAATTTAATTCAATTTAATTCAGCGTTTCAAAAATTCCATATGCTCCTGTGCGACTTTTAAACGCATCCGTCAGGGCGTGGATCGAAGGTCTGTTTTATTTCTACTCTCCCTTTCTTTATTCATGAGAATTCAAAATTATCACAGCTTTTGCTGATGAGACGACAACACGCGTTAAAATGAGAAAACACTCTGGCCACTGTGGCTGTGACAACAGGTAACTCCTTATGCAGTACATCTAATTATTTGAAAGAATCTCGTTACTCTACTCAAAAGCTTTGTAACAGTCATTTCTTTCAAGGGACCCCATTGATAATTTCGCATCCTCTCTCCTTACCTGTTCCTTCACTTTAATAAACAGATCAATTAGATAAACCGTCCGACTACCCTTATTGGCGTTATTCTCATTATTATTGTACTTTTATTCGTTTACCTTTACTCATTTTGTTGTTTTGATTTTTCATATACTCCCTCGTCAAACCCCTGCAACCTCACTAGTTACTAAAAGCCACTGAATATTAGATATCGTAAATATGGATGTGGTAGCTTGACCTTCAATGAATGCCGTACGAAGTTCAAACGGGTTATCAGTGCACTCAAGTCTTAGAAATATTTTCCTTTTCCGTCAGGTTGCCTTCATCGGCCGACAATTCCAAGGCTTCATGGATTGTGACAACAGACGATCGATCAGTGCCTCCTGGAGCTGAGAGGGATACGGATGTTTTAGATACATGGTTTTCTTCCGCGTTATATCCCCTCGTCGCGTTTGGCTGGCCCAAGGTGCTTATCTTCATCTTTATGAGTATAAGTAGTCTATTGCGCTGCTATAGCGGTCCTTTTGAAGTCGCCTAAATATCCAGTAACAATCTATTTTCATTCTCATATTTTTATGAAAACATTATAGGTGAGTCGCCCTCCAACGTTGAACCTCATGGAAACGGGCCATGATATCCTGAAATTCTGGGTGGCACGAATGATGATAGTTTCCTTAGCTTTGACAGACCGGCCACCGTTTAAAAAGGTAACGGGCTTTCAACATATCCGCATGTACGGCTATTCGCATATAAGTCGCATATACGGTCTTATTTTGTTGAAAAAGAAAATATAGTTTAGAAAGGATAATAGATATCTATAGTTCGAGTACAAATTTAAAGGTTTTTAATGAATTCTTACACTTGTAGTGCCAGAGAGTCTATTTAAATTAGACGATAGTTGTTATAGAAATTCAGTTCTTTTCTAGATAGTCCTGCATGGGTTGTTGCGTGATAGCAAAGGACAGAAAATGAGTAAAAGCCTTGGAAATGTGATTGATCCTCTTCATATCGTCGAAGGAGCATCTCCGGAACAACTTTATAAAGAGGTAGCTCATACACACAGTCAAATGTATATGTTTCAAGTTTTAATAATCAAACTTTGTATGGGAGCAATTTGAACATATTGTAGTTAAGCGCAGATTCGTCTACATGAAACGCTTTGCTGCTTTATTTAGTTGCGTCGCAAGAACGGAACATATTATTAAATTAGATTTATTAAATAAAACATATATTGGATTGATAATCTTTTTCCAGACAGAAAAGTTATTTGCAAAAGGTTACCTTAACGAGAAAGAAAAGAACCGCGCCCACCAACAAACAAGTCGACTTTTCCCCAAGGGTGTGCTTCCACATGGAGCTGACGCTTTGCGATTAGCCCTCCTGAGTTGCGATGTCTATATGGAAAATGTGTCATTTGATGTACAAAGGGTCATTACTGCAAGGAATTTCTGCAATAAAATATGGCAAGGTAAGGCAGCACTTTTCTGAATGTACGATCATACAGGTTAACTAATCCACATTATCTGTCATCTCAGATGTATTACTGTTGCCGAATTCTTATAATGTTGCATGTAAGATTTACCATCCCGAATACAGTCGGGATGGTAAAATAGCTATCGGGCAGTTAGTGTAGCAGGAGAAGTCGGTGTTCGGTTTCAGTGGGTGTGATAATCATATATATGGCTAACGCCACATATAAAAAAAAATACGTTTGTGGTTTGTAAGAAACACTTGAAATTGCGATTTCGCAAATTAATTTTCGAACTACTTGCTTATTGTGCTGAAACACAATATTATTATACGTATGTGTGGTATTTCAGGGGTTAGATTTTATACACAGGCTATAATGACTAACGTTTCGGAATCTAAAAAGCATCTTGAACCTTTTGATGTGTCGGCATCTGCGACACTAGACGAGTTTGATAAATGGATTTTGGCGCGCCTTCACAGTACCCAGGACACAGTAAAGAAATCATTTGAAACCTTTACTTCTCAAATCGCAGTAAACGAGCTTGAGAAGTTCTGGATAACTGGACTTTGCGATGTTTACCTCGTAAGTATTGATTGTACCAAGAAAGTATAGATTTTATAAAATTAGGTCGTGCCCGGAAATTTAACGTTTTTGATGATGGGAAGCATCACAGTGGGTCGAAGTTAGCCGATTAGCCGGTTAGTACCGATTTTGTTTATCAATAGCAACTATGAATGGCCATAAAAATATAGCACACAGATCAAAATAGGCTAAATTTACATTTCAAATTTCATGTTTGAAGCAGCACTAGCATTGCATCTGACAGCTCATCTTCAGTACGAAACTACCGTGCTTATCTCAAGATTAGGCCGTCACCAAATAAATCCAATAAACAGCCACATTGCCACTGCAGTTCACCATCGCGGGAACCATTATCAGCGATGCGTCGAACTATGCGGCTCGTATCTCTAAATGGTCATAGTGAGACAGCAACGGCAGCCACAGGAAGCTTATTTTAAGTAGTATTTACTCCCTTTACCTTTGCGTACAGGTTCACATGTTTTCATACGCCTGTATCATTGGCATCTGTGGCACCCTGAGTGGGCTTAGTCTTTTTCCCTCGCACCTATTTCAGACTTTGGGTTGCACGTAAACGATGGATTTGTTACTTTCACACAAATAACTCACACAAAAATCGTCTTATATGAATTCGAATAGTCTAATAAGCGTTAAGGAATCTGTTTGAAATCACACACTGGGCTAGATTTTATATGAAAGCTGAATAAGCTTATATCTAATTGTCAACAACGCGCTGTACCAACAAGGTCATTGTCGATTATGGAAACTGCGGCAAAGTTTTTCATCTTCTCAATTTAGCTGATCATCTCCGTCATCTGTTTTAAATTTACTTCATAGAAAAAACCATTTTCAGGCGCTACTTGCGTATAGGTAAACTTCACAATGAGTACTTACATTTGAAGTTGATGTTGTCTAAATAGGAGGCAAATGGAGCATTATCCTATTTCACTGTTGATTCATTAGGAGGTTATTAAACCGGACGTCTGGAATTCCACTTCCTGCTTTCCCAGACGCATTTCTGTACTTCGTGAAGTTATTCGAACATTTCTCATCATAGCGTCGCCGTTTCTACCGCATCTTACAGAAGAGCTTCATCACAAATTGCAGCTTATGGTAATTATTCATGACGAATGTCATGACTAAAAGTTATAAAAGAACAAAACTTATTTTATTATCGGTTCTGCTGAATCGGTAAGAGATTTACTGAAACGGCGAAAATTCCATTTTCACTTATTCATTTTTAACTTGACGCATGTTCTGATTATATATTATGACTTATCTACGCGGTTAATTTTTTATGACCAACGTTTGTATTATATACGCATATGTGCAGTATTTACGTAATTGCACAACAACAATTATTCCTACTATTGATATAGATATAATGGAATCCAGAATATCATTGTGTGCTTTTATGATCCTTGTTGTTTCGAAACAGGCCGGTCTATCTAGAGAGGAGTGTACGTCAATTCATGCTCAACAGTGGCCTTCGACACGCCAGTGGCACAATGATGATGTTGTACATGACGTAGCGAAATTTTTGGATTCGCTAAGCCAAGTTCGAATGACAAAACAGCGCAAAGGACTTCCGCAAGCTGTAAAAGTTGGTCCCCTTTGCAGTTAAACTGAATAATGACGACTATAGTTATTTATGCTATCAAAAGCAGCTGTTCTAATTGAGACTTTTGACAAACCTTCTTCACATCGCTTTATTCCAGATACTGTCCGAGCTACGGCTAAACGAGAAGCGAAGAAAAATTGCTTGCCTGTTATGCAAGATCAAACCGGACCAAGTGGAGGAATCAAAGCAGATGTTGTGAATATACTAAAAACCGAAACATAGTTAAGACATAAACAGGCGCGATAAATAGCACGGGAGGGTATTCAATAGTATGAGGGGCACGAAGCATCGCCTGCATACCTGCTTGAACTACAAATGCAGCGTTAACCTTAACGGAAATTTTCAGCATAGAAAAAACGGCTTAAAAATTACATATATTAATTTGTAAATAGGATGTATAACATATAGTAAAAACTGAATATTTAACGAGCATTTATTCATTGTTTGAGTCCTTTTGATGGAAAAGTCAGATGCTCACTACGCGAAATGAGGTCACTATGGTACAGGTGCTACAATTTCCTATTCGATGGTGCGGTTGACGTGTTTCCTAAAAACGTCAGCTTGATTTGAATTGAAAAATTTGAAATTCGTAGTAGGTCGTCTGATAGTTGATGAAATTGATTCATAGTTATACTTGAGTTATAACTTAAAAATTATTTCAAAATGCTAATTTAATAAAACTAAAATATAGAATCAAAGTATTAACAATATTTAGTGTTAGGATAGGGGTCAGTCTATCTTTAAAAATTTGTAATACGTTCACTTGTTTTTTATGAGCATAGAAATAAATTCAGTGTTAACCAATTATTGTCTATTTCTATTTTTATATTACAGCAAATTTTTAGAAAAGCGAGCAGGAATCTACTTGCTGGAACTAATCTCAAGTGGCTAGCTACTCTGGTATCGCAATATATGTAACAGTAAGTCATGTAATGAGAGAGACATTTTGTGTTGCAAAAGAATACGCTGAATATATGTCGTCTTGCTTACATTCTAGACTGCCACCCATTTTATTTTTTCTAAGTCCTGAACTAATAAATCCAGTTATTATTATTTATTTTTTCGACCCAGTTAAAAAAAACAAGCGAAGATTCACTTTAATCCTCGCTTTCAAATGATATTTGGCTATATGCATTACTCATATGTGCATACATGCATGTATACATGTATATGAAATCGTAAGATTTCTTTAGTTACATTATTGTAACATTTTATGTCTGCGACATTTACCTTCTAAGTGTTTGAAATGCCGTATAAATCTGTTCAGCGGATTGGTCGGATACCCCGCATATTCGTGTAATATCCCCAGCAGAACTGAAATTCAATTTAGTAAACACTTAGATTGATTTTAGTTAGTTAATGCAAAATAATGTTTAGTGTGTAAGGACTGATTGATATAATATAGCTTGAACGAAACAATTAAGAGCATGTGCTTATCATCCAGGCTTATTTTATCGAAGTTTGTGGAACTAATCACATATTCATTCCCATTCGCTTAGAAGTTACTTCACTAATGAATTTTATTTATTAAATATAAACATTTTTACTAAATGACTGAACTAAACGCAGGGATTTTTCAGACTTAGCTTTTTTTTTGCATACTCACTTTAATGAATGTCAAAAAAGGAAATAGTTTCAGAGGCCAACTCTGCTTCTTTTAGGTATTATGATTTGGCAGCCCAATCCCATGGATTTAACTGCTTCTTAGCAACTTGCAGATTAAAACTCGACTCGCCAAGTGGCTGCAGGCCATATTTTCCTTACGTGATTGTCGAAATTTTAGCTTTTCACTGAATCAATAAGTCACATAGGGCTGAGTTGTTGATTTAACAATTTTTTGAGGACTCGACATTCATATAATTTTAGTGTCGCAGACTGAACTGCATAATTGTAATGAAAAGTGTAAAACATTAGCGCATCTCTCACTAAGTACTAGCGCAGAATGCACAATACTCAAAGATATCCATTTTAAGAAAGTTCGTGTAATAATACCACTTGCTCTTCCGAGCTATACAAATGCTGGTTTATAATAAGAATATCTGACTGAAATCAGCTATAAGAAAATGATGAAGAAAATGAACATACGCAAACTTACCACTGAAGCACATTTTGTGCACTTTTTTTACTTGCTAAAAGTTTGGTGGCTGTAGAGATGTTCAGATCCGGTACTTTTAATAGTCGACAAAGTTCTGCAGACTCGAGAAACCGCAAAAGGTTAGAGTTATCCACTGGAGAAGGGCCGACTAGACATTTCAGTAACATAAGAATGTCGACTGAAAAAATACGAGCATATTGCAACCACTTAGTCGCTTATATTCACTGATTCCGTCCTTCGCAAACTCTTTTTGCACTCGGCCACTATAAAGTTGGCAGTATAGCTTGTCATTGAGAGGGGTTCTCCTTTGGAGACGATATTTCGTTAGTAATTCGGGATTAAGCTGCTGTTATTAATGGACGTTTGTTATCAAATATAAAGCGACAGACAATTATTTTGTGCGCAAGAAATCTTTGGCTAAGCGAACGCACGTATATACCATCAGGCAGGTGTTCGAATATCGACATATTGACAACCCCATATAGTTTTAAAAAATTAAAAGCTTCATTATACACCCACCCTTGCGAAATTTACACTCAATTAGGATTAGTTAGCGTTAAAAGAGATTAAGCGGTAATTTTTGTCACAGTCTAAAGTAGTAATTATTACTTTTTAGCAGCAGCAAATGTTATACCACAATGAACATATCTTGAAAGAGTTCGTGCCTGGTACAGTCACTAGTAGAACTTTAGGTGGTTAGCACCTACCACAGAACGAAGTGTGCCTACATCCGGTTTCAAATCACATGTCCACAAGTTTAGCAGGCAAACACATTTTTATTGTACTTTTACGGGGACACAAAAACAAGATGCTTTTTACTATATTCGCAATTTAAATCGATTGCTTGATCATCGTAAAGTCTATCATATGGTATTTCTTATTATCACATCTATGATAGTTGATTAAATTCAAGATCTGCGAGTGATGATCCACTCGAGGGAAAGCTTGTCTTACCTTGGTTATTAGCGTAGAAGCTTTGTATATTTGTTCTGAGCAGATGAACGAGTATAGGTAACGCCAAAGCGGAAGTCTCCAGAGACGCAGGTCCAGTGTAGATGATCAAAACAGGATAGGTTGCCATTTGTTTGAACCTGGAAAGTTGATGCTTTACCTGAAAATCGATTGTAGACATCTTTAATTTTTCAATGTCATGTCGAACGCGCATAAGTTTTCGGGTGAAAACGATAACTTCTTGATTGTAATAAGATCAATGGAAAAGGCTATTCTGGATTTTAGTGATGCTATTTAACAGTTCTTCTGAGGTGTACTTATTTACTACATCATCACATGCTTTTCGATCTTCATTGGTTTTTAGCGGGATCTACCCAAAGGCGACAGCTATGTACGCCTCTTGTTAGGAAGAAGTGTCTTGACGCAAGGATAACCACTAAATATTTTATATTTTAAAGCAACGTTTGTCGGGTGGAGTAAATTAAGGCTACTTGTACAAATAAACTGTATCACAGATTTTCTACCTGTTTAGTTATATTCTCCTTGATTACAAGGAAAGGTAATAAGAACCCTGATATTTCAACAAAGCTTAAAATTATGTTTCTTTGACTAGTGTATATATTTGTTGTCGATTGTGCACTGACTGCTGGAAAAGTAATCCCGAGAGAAGCTCATCCAGTGAACAAACGAAGTTATACCTTTTGTTGTAGGTAGTCGGACGCGAGCGTATTAAATGGCAAAATTTTTACGCAAAGGTCCTCAACGTAGATGTCAGCTTGGTGATCTTCCAAATTTTTCATGTCAACAGGTTCTATATGGTATCCTTTAAAAGTGCGATTTAAACCCACAAGAATATCCTGCGACAAAAACAAATACTAGTTTTTGTAATGGCAAAAGGCTTACGGAACCTATAGAACAACAACAAAAAGATCGTATAAATGCAACAAGTGTAATAAGTAACTTTTTCTCTGATTTTAAGGTTCACCTTACAAGTACACGGATAGTGAGAAAATAACATACAATTAACATAAAGGATTGTTATAGACTGTTGGGACTTGAAGGAGGTAACCACTCAATACAACCGTTTGATTACGAGTTTACAAATGTTGCGCTATAGAAATAAAGTAAGTAAGACATATATATATGACGGGCTCAACCAAACCAGCGATTGGCAGCTTTTGAAAATGTCATAACGCTGTTAATATTTCTTTTGACCCTCTGTTAAGTTTGTTCGTGTTGCTTATAGAAAAAAAACATTATAACAGCCTTAGAAGTATTGCTTGCAGATGTCGAGTTTTCATTTAAAAAATTTACTCGTGACAATTAACGTATGGAAATGTCTGCTGATATTGTTCCCTTCATTGTTCCACGCACGCAGATGAAAGTAAACAAACCCATCAATGAATATCACCAATTTGGTATAGTGGTAAAAAAACAGTCTTATTAAACTCACGGGAAAGGTTTCCATGAGTTCCATGTTAGCGAGCACGACTCTTGTAGGCAGAGCATCCGAAGTAATGGCAGATTGCATCAGGTTGGGTAAACCGGTAGGAACAACAGGATCAGATAGCGCGGCTTTGTCTTTATTGTAACTTGCTTCGT
Source organism: Varroa jacobsoni (assembly GCF_002532875.2). Classification (NCBI taxonomy): domain Eukaryota; kingdom Metazoa; phylum Arthropoda; class Arachnida; order Mesostigmata; family Varroidae; genus Varroa; species Varroa jacobsoni. The sequence goes on along the minus strand of NW_019213292.1, from coordinate 142,121 downwards.
TTAAGTCTTTCACATAATCACCGTCAGAGTGTTGATGCTTAGTGTTCTTCAAAGGATGATACATGTCAGTGAAATGTTAGCAAGCACTAACGCTGTAACGTCCATTGCTATCTACTAAGTATTAATAGTAACATCAGTCGGATGAAGAGAATTCAAAAAACAGTTTTTTTAGTTATTTATAACAATAAATTTAGCAATTAAATAGTTATCCCGAAGATCTTGTCTACACTATGTTTTGACTACACCATTATTTACTCACCGTAGTCAAGGCGTTTTTAACGAAAGAATGTTCAGATCGAACAGACTTTGTTATATCGCTTTCATCACTGCTTGACTGTATAAATACTCTCCGACGCTTCTTGTTTGACACTTTTTTGTCTCTAGATATTTTCTGTGTAATGCTTGAATTAGCTCTGACTGACGATAGTATGGATGTCTGCTCCATGACTGTGATTTCGAGTGGAAGCGTCGGCCTGAAATCGAAGAATGTTTTTATCCGTTTCACGATATTGTAATTAACTAGGTTGTATAGGGGTCTAACTTGTAAAGAACTAGGCCGACATTTAGTGCTTATATTATTAGCTGGCCATCCGCAGAGTTTTAAATGGCCATTATATTTTATGTTGGAGTCAATTATCTTTTGATTGCGGCCCAACCAAGACCACTCCGGCAGTGCAATTTCTCCAACATAGCTTTGACAAAATATGCATTCTCCTTAATTGACACCATCAGCCATTGATAACTAGCAAATCGCACAGACCAACAATGGCGCGGCATATTCCTCTATTAGTGCTCTTACCAGTACCTCAAACTACAAATGTAGATATTAGGATCTCGGGCTCACTAACGCTGTACACAAACACCTTATAGGTACTATAATTCAAATTATTCTAGTGGGAAGTTTATAATTAGATCCACTCGGCATCGTAGCTACGTGCCCAATGTTGCTTTCCCTGCCCGACATTTGCAGCTCTTCACGGACTATGTAGTTTGTCATCAACAGTAGTAAGTTGTGTCTATGGATGAAATGCTTCTTCGGCAAACGAATTGACTTTTGGACACAGGATCAGTACGGCGACCACCGCATTAGGCCTACCGAAGCAGCTATATAAACCAGTTTATCTATTGGTAAGTCATCAGTTGTACATCGGTTGGTAGCACAAAGTAAGAATATACTAATTGTGTGTATAATGACTTCGTTGCAATATTTAAGTAATGGTCTGCTAGTATTTAATACTCATTGATGGCTTTTAAAATCTAGTGGGAAATGTGAAACGATACTAGTAAAACATGTTTAAAGCGTATCGCGGATGCTCTTCTTACTGGAGACGCGTTAAAATCTGCACAGGTAGTTAACATTATTAAACAAACTTTGAACATAACCGATAAATATAATGAATTTTAGAGTAACTTACTCTTCTACATCTCCTTTGACGACGAATGAGTCCTGAGAATCGTAGCTTGTGTCATCAACTGAGGACGGCTGCGAATAACACTCCTCTATCGGGACCAGATTACGACCGCTGCGAATAAGAGGATGCTTTCCATGTGGCGATAATTGAACGTTTACTTGAAGGTACATACCTGAAAACATAGCGGAATGTAAAATTTTGGTAAACATGTCTGAATTGTCCTAAAGTTGTTAATAAATATTAACTCTGGAGTTGCACTCAATGAAACCAGTTTGTTTTTGAAAGCTAATGGTTTACCGTTCAAAATAACTGCGGAAATTTCAACCATCAGCAAATACTCAATCACATTTCGATGGTTTGCTTTTTTTTACTACAGTAGGAAGGCACATTACTCATATAATCTTCTATATAATCTATAAATATAGTAAGTATCTTGTTAAAGAATAGAAGAAACCTTTAATTTTATGACATACCTTGTGTTTGTGCGATCGGCGAGGTATCATCTACGAAGGAATTTATTTCGTAAGCGTCATGGTTGGTTTCATCTTCATCTGTGCTAACAAAATCCTCGTCCACGGAATCCAGCTCGGCTTCCTCTTCCAGGAACTCATGGCGAGGCCTCTTTTTAGGTTTTCGTTCCTCCAAATCTTCAAACAGATTGCCCATAGTTCGATCCTCCAGCCAAGCCTTGAATATTATATGTAGACAAATGATTAGCAAATGTTTTTAATACTAACAGTGACACTGTGAGTGCGAATAAAAACTGTCTTATTAGCACCTGTGCGCAATATTTTATCTGTGGAAAGAAGGTTCCCAATATTATATGGAAATACATATGTTTTATTGTACCTTAGTTATTCGGGTGTGCAGCACGAGTAAGCAACGTATAAAATTAAATACTCAGGAATCTTTAACAAGCCTTCAGTTACCCTGGCTGTGGTCGGTTGAACTAAGGCGACTTTATCAGAATTCTGTCCATCGTCTCCTAGTCCCTCGAGGAGGTTACCAACTTCTTCATCAGCACTGCTTGACGTGCTAGACCAATTTTGCTTACAGGCTTTTTGTTTTCGGAAATATCTTCGGCTTGTAAAAGGTACGGCATCCTCTGAAAAGCTTGACAATGCCTTAGCGTCATCGTCTTCATAGGCAACCTTTTGGATTTTCTGAGATTTGGCTACGTTTGACCACGTTGCAGTAGCCGTGTTTTTAAGCTTGACTTGAGTTTCTGATGCAACCGGGCCTTTGGAATTCAAATCTAGTTTGAATTTCAGTTTTTCTTCGACCAGTTTGCTTGGCTCCCCATCCGATAACGCGTCAATCACCTCTTTTTTAAACGGAATAACCTCTTTCTGCGCTGTTACAGCCATCGGCAGGCATTTGACAGGCGAAGTTTCATCATTCGCATCTTTTACAGCGGCTATTTTCTGTTTCTTAAATCCTTTTTTTATCGATGGTTCAGCAACAACCTCTAAATAGTCCCGAGTAGCTCTTGGACGTGGAGAAGCCAACTTGTCTTTATTTTTGCGTCGTTCATTAATCTTTTTCAAAAGCTTTCGTAGAACATCATCTTTCCCTATCTCCTTTTCGGCTGAAGAGGACTCGATTACGTCGTTGCGTCTTTCATCTGAGTCGTTTTCGGCACCTTCATCTGATTTTGAATTCGGCGTACGCTGCTTTTCGTGTTCATCAATAGTTCGTAGTTCCTTTTCGAATTCATCCGTAAATATATTCTCAAAATGAGTTACCTCACGCTTAACTTTCAGTTCTGGATGCTTGTCCTTTGCGGCAAATTTGTTCAAAATGTCATAGAGAGATTTCGCTGTTTCGCGTGGCTTGACCGTTTGTTCGTGCTCCTTTAGAGCATCAAAGACTGAGCGAATTTTTTTTGTTGGAATTGCCTTTTGTGCACTGGAGTTCCAGGAAACATTTCCCCCAATCTTTGTACTTCCATCATCTTTTGACACTGATGCTTGTGTGTTCATTTTCTGCCTCGCTTGGAAAATTTCTTCCTCATCAATCTGCTGAAATAAATCATCATCGTCCTCAAGGGTTAAAACTGAAGAATTCTGAACAGCTCCGCTAACTGAAGCCGAACTCATTCCTGCTATAGGTGGATCAGATGTAGTGCAGTTTTGGGCATATTGTAGAGCATGATTTGCAGCTTTATATAAAGCCATTCTTCCCCTACCGTCTTTACAGCTAGAAATTTCGTGGATAATTCTCATCGTAGTTGTTTCTATTGCAGGAGTACAACTGATAGGTTGTTCAGTTTCAGTTTTCGCATTTTTTATTAGCTCCGATTCGTTAATCTCATAAAAAGTGCAAGCATTTTTTTCCTCGTGGTCGTCTATTATAGGTCGTTCTATCTGCTCTACTTCCTGTATTCTTACATGCGAATGTACTTGGTTATCAGAATTATATACACAAGTAGCTATATCCTCCGGAATATTATCGCGGGAGGAGGACAGTTGTACAATCCTGTTTGAGGCATTTTCTCTTTCAGGAAATGTGCCAGAAATAGTTTTTGATAAGTGTTTTGTTTTTCCCCGGAGGGTTTCCCCATCGAAAGCGAACAGAGACCCATCGTGGCTGTCCTTATAGCCATCCTGAGAATACTGGGCATTCACTCTGTTGGTAGCGCTAGTTTGTTCTCTGGAAGTATCATTTTGTGGCACAAGTGTGGCATCATTGGGTTCAGTTCTGTTGCCTCTATAAAGAGCACCCACGTAAGCACCGTTAGAATGATTGCTGTCGTCATCAGATAAAATTACAATTGTTTTAGGGTCATTCTCTTGCTGGTGTTTATCTTGCGTTTGCGTTTTGAAAAAGTATTGCAAATTCTTCTGTTTTTTGCGTTTTTGTACCAGGTTCACTAAAGCGGTTACTCCAAGACGGGATTGACTGCTAGTTGATTCGATATTTGCTGCCTGTGATCGCTGAAGTGGTTTTATTGGTGTTATTCGTTCATTTGGATGGAATGGTGTCAGATTGTCAGTTAACCCTTGAGTGGTTGCTTTTGCCAGAAACGGCGTAGATGTGGAAGGAAAGACTTTCGAGGCTGCTGGTGTCGTTATATCGTTAAACAGATCTTCATCCTCGGAATCTGAAGTCTTCTGACTTATACGCAATAATGGTACATCGTTACCTATATGTTCCGGTGACATCTTTTGACTAGCAGCTCTGCAACTACTTAGTTTACGTAGAGAGATTAAAGGATTCTCTGGACTTTGCGGCCGTCCATCAGTGCCAGTTAAAGAGATAGTGTATGTTGAGGTTGCCGCTGCAATGATTTGAGTCTCTGCGACACTGACGTAAACTTCACATTGCGGGGCAGATGTAGTGATTCCGATGTCGCTAAGATAATTCTTTATTTTCTCTACAGAATCGAGAACATATGGGCTCATCTCGTTTGTAATGGCAAGAAATTCATGCCCACTATAGTCGAGCTCTTCGCCAGCCGTATCCTGAAAAAAATTGATACAATTTATTAACAGCTGTATTGATTACTATAAATGAAGTCTGAAGAATAAACAAAACCAGGTTTGCAAAATGATCAAGACACAATAATAAAAAATAAATGTATTTACATAATTTCCGTACTGCAGTCCCATTTTTTTTCGCTAAAACTGTATGTGTTTGTGATAGTGTCAGGAAATACACAAAGATATGCTTTAAGACAGGCTACAAATAATACAAGACCACCCAACACTGTCTTGGGCAATACGCAAATCTTGTTGAACTTTACTTTATTTTCAAATTTTGCTTCAAATTTGGCTTTAACATCTATAGGAACCTTTATGATCTTGATTATAAGTGCAATGTGTTTCATTATGATTTCAAAATGAAAGATTTGAGGATGCCTGCCGCGTGTGACCTGGCGTTGTCATGGAGCAAAACGACCTGATTTCGTTTATTGGATCCTTGGTGTTGAATAACCTGGTTGACTTCATGCAACTGGGCCAAATGAACGTCTCTGTTAACTATCTGATTTGTAGGAAACAATTCCTAGTAAATCTAGACCTCGCAATCCTACCAGATTCAAAGAATAAGCTTTCTTGTATGAAGATCTGGTCTTTGGCTTCTTTTCTGAAGCTACCCATTACGATCTCTGATTATGTTGTTACATAAGCAGCACTTCTTAATGCCGGTGACGAGTCTGTGCAAAAATCAGTCATAAGGGGCCCATGACGCCTGATACCAGACAAGATGTTGAGATGCAGCGGTAAGCCGTAATTCCCTGTTGACGTAAAGAACTTTTAAGAAGCACCCAAGCTTCAAGTGCCTCAAAGCCAAAAGATCTGAAGTCGCGGCTACAGCCCCCTTTCGGTGAATCCCCGAGTTGTTTGTCGACTATCTCCTTCAAAGGAGCCTTGACATGGTTGTCAACAAGAATAAACCAGAACGGGGCATTCTCTAGGTTCTGGATGCCGATTGTAAACTTGGAAAACCGCTATTAAGCGGCCGTTTTAACGATAGCATCGTTGTTCTATACAAAGCAACTTCGTGGCTCTTGAACTACTAGTATTCAAAACCCAAACTTAATTAGACTTTGCTGTCTTCTTTGCTATCGCTTATTTCATAGAAAACATGCTATGGCTAATAGGGCCAAGGGGCACATGTGGAAGTTGCATTGTTACGAGGTTGAGCGCGTGCAGTTTACGGCTCCTTTTGCGACCGAGAGATGGAAATCCAGAGTCGAAAGCTATGATGCATTCTAGACCTTATTTTCTATATCCAACATCCAAAACTCATCCGTGATTGTGTGACGCTCACATCTTTTACCCCGCAAGAATAAAGGTAAGATCATATACGATCTATTACATAATGTAGATTCATTCGCATACCTCCAGCCATAAATACATCAATAAGCACACGGCTTATTGATGTTTTTTTTCACTGATATATCACCCAATATAATAATGCATCGGTAGATAGAAGAAAATGAAAACTCTTATGCGACAAATTTTCTAGTGTTACGGCTCTAACTCGAGAAATCAGATAGGTCAAACACAGAGACAGTGCAACCTTATAAATGTATATTGACAACAACTTTAGTCTGAGTGTTTCTGATTTCCGAAAATGCTAGATGAACTTCCAAAAAAAAGGAGTATTTTGACTCGTTACGGAAGCTAACATACGAGATAGTATTGTAAGGCACCTGACGCTTTGTGTTTTTGTTCACTCACCATCCCGTAGCCTTTTTCGTCGTTAACGTTTCGTAGCATTTTTCCCTTCCATGAAGAAAACACGTCTTCTGGGCAAAAGTGAGCATAAAGCTTTTTCTCAAAATCATCAATGCCCGCATTTCCATCAAGTCTGAAAGCAAACGAGCGTGTTTTAACTAGAGACGCGGGAATCGATTTAAAGATATACTTCTTCTGTTACTAATATTTTATGAAGTCAAGAACACTAGTATAAACAAAGAATCTATCTCACCTATCACATAGCGCAAGTGCTTGCACCATGGCTTCTGTGTCCTCGGCGTGGCCAACACGAAACGTTTGCTGGGGCTCCTTTTGCCACGGACCCCACGTGGAGAAGGATAGATGCCTGACGTTTCGACGCTGAGAAGCCGTTTGCTGGATATGGGCACCTTGTTCGAAAAACTAGGACCACTTAAATCAGTCCATTTTAGCAAATAGGGTAGTAGGTTCACTCATTCTTACAATTGCCATAGTCAAAATGCGTTTCGAGTCAAATACAATAAAAATTTTCCTTCATAAAAAGATAGCACATTATGCATCGGCAAAGCGGAGTGCCTTATACGCAGACAAATTGTATCCTTAGACCAATCCATTTTTTTATTTCCACAGTCATGTTACATACCTGAAGTTATGACTTTTAGAATCAAACATATAATTACGTCCAAAACATCGTTGACTATTGACCTGTATAAATCCTAAACCATAAAACATTATTTGAAGTACGTTTGACTATTCAATAAATAAAAATCTATTAGCACGACTTCTGAAAGGATACAACTAAGCCTGGATGAAGACTTCCGAATCCAAAATTTGGGTCTGCCGGTTAGACTTTTCCCATAAATAACGGGACAGTTAAAAATAATGCAGAGTCAATCTCATTTTGCGGTGCCCGCTTCTTTCCCTCATTACAGAAAGTCATAGGATTATTATCATGATGTATTTGTTAAGAAATACCTCGTTCTGGTAGGAGAACGTTTATATCGCAGCGAAAATTCCTGTCGAAAAGGGCCTGCTCTTCTTTAGTAAGATATCCTTTACGTCCACGTGCAGCTTGTTTCGCCAGGCTACTTTTCAGGTTCATAGAGTAACAGCCCGTTTTAGATGCTTTAGAACTAGGTTCGTCTACAAATAATGATTTTTCGAGAAATGACTGCAACAAAAATATGATGTCGTTCTTAATTTAGCTTACGTTAACTTGAGTTAGTAAAAAAGATTTGTTTAGCCTATACATATGTGGGGTAGCCTAAAAAAATGCGCTCACTTTCAACGGTATACTTGAAAAAGACTGTTTAGTTAAAGATGAATAATATTTTTATCCCTATAGAATTTTTTTATTCGTTTGCTTCCAGGTGAGCTTCGTACAATTGACTGTCGCGGGCTGAAGTGAAACGAACTACGCATAAGATGAAGCCGATTGGATAAATACGTTTTTTTTAGAGGCAAAAGTGTCTTTTTTCCCATAGAATTTGATATCAGTTTAACTGCTCGTAAACCAAGTGCAGCAACTTTTTTCACACTTCCGCCATTTGAAAACAATGCCGCATCAACATTTTTGCGTTTTGCTACCAATTATTTACCCTATCTAAGCCTTCAGAATCACTTAAGTTAAGACATATCATCAAAGACTTGTTTCCATAAGGAATCTAACCGGAGTAGGTCACCTTGAAGTTGTCTAAGCTTTCTCTAGCCGACATATGAAACCGCAAGGCGACCATAAAAGCAGCTATTAACCTTAATAATAATATCTCACTTCCTTAATTTCTTATTCTTCCTTTACTCCTTATTTTCCTTTCGATTATTAACATTATATAAGAATGTTTAGGCTGAGATCTGAACCAGCATTGCAGTATGTTTGTTAGTTATGATTATCCAAACAACCCACTAAAAAAATGCGCGTCACCCACACAGATGATGTCACCCCTCAAAGCACCACGACGGTTATCAGCATCCGTCTGCGCCGACATATCATCTAATTTACGCTTGTATATGCGTGTGCGCGAATTAATGACGTGGCCAGCAGGACACATCTTCATAAATATGGCCACTCAGGCCAACTTCAGAGTCGAATTGTTTTACAGGAGAATTGTGTTGCGTGAAAATTGTGTGTAAACTATATTGTAAAAAAAAACTATCAGATTTTATGTTTATCAATATTATAACCTAATCACCAGCTATTCTATAATTAACTTTCTACATCTAAAAATGCGTTTAATTGGATCCGTTCGATCCTATCGAGCCGCGGGTCCGATTTGATCGCACGGATCAAATCTGTTTATATTAGAACAGACTGATAATAAATCACTGTAAAAAAGTAATGGGTAAGATCGATCAAGAGGATAAATGTTGGTGTACACTATAGTTTACTATAGATCGGGCATAACATTAACAGATAAAATTAACCTGATTGACGATAAAGGCACGTAGCGAAGCCTGCAGGTTCGACCAGTAATAAATTTGATTGTTTTCTTTTTTAAAGTGCACTTTTCTTTGTACTTGCAGGAGGTTTCATTGTAATCGATTATTTTACCTACTCGATTTTCAACGCTTGTTAGCAGCATATAAACGGATCCTTTCCACTTGGGAACTCGCCGCAGGGCGGTTTTAGGAACGTCAAGACAGATCGCAAGATCAATCCCAGATATCTCAAGTGTCGGAGCTTCATTAGTTGATGGATCTGAGACCACCTGCAAGACAAAAATTAAGCAGCTTCTATATATAGCAATTCCCTTTCTCTAGAGAGAGAAAGATATTATACTCCAATAATTACATGGTAACACGGGCAATACGTAACGCTTCATGTCGAAAAATATTGCTTACGCATTCTTTAATGATTTTACCAGATAAAACTTTCTTCATATAAATTTCGCTCATATAAGATTTTGAAGGTACGGTCAGTACTCTAAGTGGTAATAGGAGGTGCGAAGCGTCCACTGCAAAGTTTGGAAATATCCGTACTCGATACATTAGCATAAATCGAATGGGTATTTACACTTACAACAATACAGTTGTACTGTGAGTCGAGAAAGTTCTTGTGAATCGTTTTTGAATATTTTCGAACGTCGTAAACAAATGACGAAGCGATGCGGGGCATTGCTAGGAGAATTTTGTTAACTTCCTCGCACAGCGCGGCCGAAGGAACGGCGATCAGGATACGACTTACTGAAATTGTTTAAGAATTTAATTTGTTCAATATAAAACTGTCGCGCTACATCCGAATCAGAGATGTTAAACGTCTATTGTGGGCACAAACACTTCATATTTCGCATATTTAAGGAATATTTAAGGATATACTTAATTTACACTACCGCAAGTTTACTTAAAACCCAGTTGAGAGTATGTCTAAGACACAAAGAAATTGATCTATTATCTTAAACCTAGTAGTTCAAAAACTTATGAACTCATTTATACCTGTAGGCGATAACTAGGTGCCTAATTTTAGTGAATTTGGGAGTTTTTGCCAACTCCACCTGATTATAGGGCAGCAAAATACACGCAGGGTATTTTAAAAGAGTATGTATAGTATACTGAAATTGGTTTACATACTTGAAATAAAAGAAAATAAACTCGATTTATAAGATTTGAATTTATAAAAATTATAATTTGCGATATAACTGATCGATTTCACCAAGGATATTCTAAATATTATAAATATTAATATCTAAATATTAATATAAAAGAGCAAAGATATCCTAGATTAATTTTCAATTAGTAATAAACATAACCAGAACTAACGTTTGACCTTCTTGTTCATATACTAACGTGTTACGCTATGACGAAGATGCTTTTCAAGAATGTCAGCCAACTTATTGAGTTTTCCTCGCATCACCGAATCATCGAAACCAGCAGTAGGTCCATTACTCTGAGCCGCGCCATTTTCGCTGTTTAGATCAAGATGAAGCTGCATCAAAGCCTCATTGCTTATCATCTCAAGGCGGAGAGCCTCGTTCGTGTCATTGTGACATCCGTCAATTAGCTCTGCAACAATTTGTTTATTCCTACTAAATATAATATAAATCAATGATGCATATTGCATTTAGTGGATCGATAAATGTGCTTGTGAACATAGGCTTTTGAACGAATAAAGTACTAAAGCGATACTAAAACGATTGTTCATCTACGTTGTACCTGATAGAAACTTTGCCGCTGCTTTAACTCCCTGTAGTTCCAGTATTTCCAGGGCAGTATAAAGCTTCTCCAGGACAGCAAGTTGTACTCGGCATTTTCGGCGCTGTAATATTGTACATAACCATTCTGGAATTGTTTAATATACGTGCGATCTAGAAGGTATGGTGCAGAAGACGGCAATAAACTAGGAAGCTGGAGTGAGTAATACCAACAAATAAAACAAGTGGCAGAAGTTCATCTTGTATGTTTTGTAATATTTACACAAACAACTGAATTGAAAACGAACACTTCATACCAGTTCATCGTCGATATCTGGCGCGACATCTTCTTCGAAAGATTCAATTAAGCGCCGAAGGTTACGAGAGTTCAATGCAGTGGGATTGCAGCGGGGTACGGCTCCGCACGAGGAGAGTTTAGTAATATAAGGCGAAATTACCTGTTAGTAATCGCATATGAATAAGACGAAAAATTAAGATTTATTCTCTTTAATTGTGATTTCCACTCGTAAACCCATTGGTAAAGAAGGTTAGTGTGCTACGGGTAGTATACTAATGACTTCAGGAATGACTCAAGACGAAAAATGGAAATTGAAGCTTTTTGTTTGGAAAGACATTGAATACCGACTTTTTTATTTAGATCTTTTTATCAAGAGAGGATATCCATAGAGAAAACAAGAAGCTTGTACGAAACAGCCCTGAAAGCTCAAGATAGTTTTGTTTCTAAAAATTAAAAAAAAAATATCCAAGCATCTAGATTTTGTTTTTAGTTCTGTATCATAACGCTGCAGGATACAATACAAATAGGCGGTGTCGATCAAGGTCTTTGCAGTAATATTTTCTCTGCTCATCTCCACGAATATTGGAATACTCCTAACAAAGGCATTATGATAATACATAAAATTTACATGTGGACGATTTTGTTACCCGCACATCTTCTGAAGTATTTGAAAGGGTCAGTTTCTTGTCGTTTGCTCGTAAATCAATGTAGAGATTGGGGCTATTATTTATTGTTATTAAATTATTAGGAGTCTTTTTCAATAAAAATTTACGACACGACGTACATGCTCCATCAAATCTACCGCTCAACCATTACCAAACAAGTGGCTAAATTAGATGACTGTGCATACCTGGTAAAACGCATTTTTCTTTTCCAAATGTACCGTACCACTGCAGACCACTCGCAGAATATTTGAAGTTGCCATTAAATTCTCCTACCTGTAGCCAACACGCTATTACTAGATTTGTTTTCATCTGCTAACTGAACAAAGAACATAATAACTCCTTTCGTCTTTTTACATTCCGTGCACTAGTAAACATCTTCCTTTCAGGCTAGGTTATTATTTAAGACGCAAGTATCCTCATAAAATGAAAACATTCGATAGCTTTGCCGCCACAAAGTGAATGCATTTGATAGATAGCAAGAGCAACTATGACTGGTCAGGCGCTCTGCTAGCACAAGTGAGATATCAAGATCTTTTCATTTTATTAGTTATTCACTAGGTCTAACTAGCACCTTACGCGGACTTAGGACTTACAATAAGACGCATATTTAGATTGAATGCATAAGATCGAAAAAAAACTATTTCTGTATCAGCAATGTTGTGCCATGAGTCATAAGCATTCGATTCTGTGTGCATACCTTAAAATGTCTTATATTGTTATATTATGACAATGACTACCATTGATGCTTTTCAAGTGTCATCTTTGCTGTAGAAGAAGATTAGTTATACGGGATAAAGTACTGTACATGCGAGAATTACGCTGCCGAGCAAACACTTCCTGGCGATTCATTTGAATTGTAGAGCAAAAGACCGTGTTTATGGTCATCGCAAGCATATATCACAAATATACCTTAGTCAGATATGAATGGTATAAGCAGAGAACTTTACTGATTAATAGAAGATACAGGGTTTTCCACAAATCGAAAATAGTATATCATTTATGTACATCAGTTTAATGCAAACTGTGTAAACAATCAATGAAGAAACAGATAGTAGTTTACGGCCTCCGGCCGTTTGGATTGTATCATTGGAGAGAGACGAGAGCGCGAGACACAATTGTTAGGTGCACATATCATAGAATTAACAAAGTATGTATAGTACAAATATTTTCTTATCATTTAAAAAACAAATGAACCTTCTGTATCAACGATGGTGGTCTAGTTAGTTAAAATAAGTTAGGCCCACTTAGCACTACAGCAACCTTAGCCATATAATGATAGCTTGATTTTTGCCTTCTCAGTTCTACTAGGAATTATTTTCAAAATATTAATTTTGTGTATAGCCTTTATTGTATAAATGATAAGCGTAGATTTGCATAGCTGTTTAAGAGTTCTCGATAAGTAAGGAGAATGTACAAGTAATGTACTAAATATTTAAATAGATTTTTTGGCCCTAAATAGCTTAAAAAATGTTCCTCCTTTTTGGCGCACTTTTTCAAATTCTTTAGTGTGTCAATTGTTTTCGAACTCATGTTGTTTGTTTATAGACATGCGCACGTATGTTCGAATTATCGGCAGAGATCCGGAGCTTTTTTCAGTGGTGGATTTTGTCAGTTGGTTCTGTCATCTTCGTCTGTGATATGATACTTGTGGTTTAAGTAATAACTTACGAAGCAGTTTATTGAAATTATTTTTTTGAAGGTTCGACCGGTATGTACCTAGATTTTGTTCTTGAAACGTTTTTACAAATAATTCGAGTAGCTGAGTCTTTATTCAATAAACACTCTTGTTAAGGCGGCAAAATAGATATAGTGAGATTAGATTTTTATTCAAAAACAATAAATAATAAGCAGTATCAATGGCACTCAGTGCAAACTTTGGTTCACTGTCAACACTTTTTGTATGATTAGCACTTAAGCTTTAGCCTGTAAGGTCTTACAGCACATTACGTCAATGCTGTTCCCGCTGATTTAGTTCCGGAAGATTGTACTGTCAATTTTACTAGGAAACATAGTGCTAAATACATGACCGCTAGGCCATCATACTTCCGCACATATCCTAATTTTTTTCGTCAACTAGCCAGTAGGAATCTTTTTTGAAAAAGCTGTATTGGAAGCCTTCATTAAACCCTTTTCTAACTGGCTAACTGCTGTCGGTCTCATTTCATTAGTTACTTTTCATTTTTGATGAAAAATCCTTGTAACCAAATAAGTAATCTCTGTAGGTGAATAATGTGTGTAAATTACACATTATTGAAAAATGGCTTTAACTCGTAATTATCTAAAGACTGTTGCTGTTAGCTGTGAGACACCTTAGAGAGAATGAGACAGCTTTGTAAGTTTTTTCTGTGACGCCCGTCTTTTATTTATTTGAATATACCAATAAGCTTTCCATCTGATTGTGCTTTCACGCCGTAGTGTCTACTTCCACCATTCAAAAGATTATCTGACAATTATAACTGTTTTTTTTTTGAAAATATGTACTAAACTGGTTACTTTATGGTTCTTTATGAAAAGGCAAATATGACGGACTTATTTGCCGGATGCAGTAGCAGTGAAGAAGATGTTGGTAATGTTTTGCGGACAGACAACGCTTATGCTCGACATTACGATGATTGGAGACGTAAAGAAGAACTAATGAAAGCCAAAGCTCGATATGGCAGTGATCTTGAAGCATCATTTGGCAGCCAATCCAGCGATACTGAAGAGGAAGACGAAGAAGCAAGGTTTGTCTGAAAGCAAGTGCCTTACAGCAACTCGTAGTTGTAGTAGTGAAAGTCTGACAATGTCACTTGCTTTTATTATTAGTATTATGTAAAAGTTATAACTTATTTGTATTCTGACTTATGATATATTCAAGACCAGGTAGTAATGCATTTAAGGTGCTCGTCGAAATACCGCGAACGGTTAGGAATCTAAGAACGCCCTTGTTGTTCTTTTTATTTGTTTATTTTGGTCTTTTGTACCTTTGATTTCGGCATCGTTGCGGAATATTTATTTTAGACAGTGGACATCGGAACATGAAAAGAAGTTTCTTGCGACACTTAGTGCTTTAAAAGGGCGCGATCCAAGGATCTACAAAAAGAATGAGATAATTTTCGGCGATGTGCAGTCAGAGAGTAATCAAGTCAGTCAAGCAGGGAAGTTGACGGGCGAGGCTGGGTGTGAAGATAACAAATCGAAGGCTGCTTCATTTAAAGAAAAAAAAATGACACTTAAGGACTACGAGAGGAAAATCATATCCGAGGAAGGTTTGTATTGCATTGTTATCGCTGATTATAGAATGTTGTTGTATTTGACGTCTGATAATCAAATCGTGCTGAAGTTGTTTGTTTACTCACAAATTTCTTTCGAGTTCCATATAATGGTCCCATGTTTAATGGTTCTAAGTAATTATACTGTGAAATCTTTGTATTATGTTTGTATTACAGGAGGTATTTATGTTGATGATGAAGAAATCCAAGGTCCTCGAGCACGATTGATCGACGAAACCCACCAAGACAAACTCACATATGATGACGAACAGCGGGCTTTAAGGGATAGCCTTAAAGCGGCTGCGTGGGAAACGGATGATGATGAATCCGGAGAGAACAATGATCTTGCTGGTGGGCTTGTTTCCCGAAAAAAACGAAAGCTGGATCAAGAAATCAAAGAGGAGGAGGAAGAATATGTGAAATGGCTGAAAGGTCTGCGGCGGAGTTTGAAAAAATAACGAATTACAACACATATCTCCACCCTTCACCCATGTATAATAAATTTAAGATAGTATTGACATTTGTTCTAACTTGCATAAGGCATGCATAAATAATACAGTAGACATTAAAGTGTAGTCTTTTCAATTAAAGGCGTACATAGAACACTAATTGAATATTTTAGCAATATATCTGGTCTGATCTTTGATAAGCGAAATTGACTCTATTAAGGAAGACATATGATGAGTTAACAAATAAGTGACACTTATTTTGATGTTCGTTTTCTTAATATTGCAACGACAGGGAGCAGCTCGTATAGGTAAGAATAAAATAAAAATGCGTATTGACTCCTGATATTTTCCTAATTATATGTGATTGAGATGATAACACGTGAGAACTGAATTATAATATAAAGGTGAAACCGATCGATTGTCAAATAAAAAAGAGGCTAAAGAACTGGCCGAGCTAAAGCGGTTGTGGACTGAAGCTGGTGAAGAAAAACTAGACGAAGCAGAGAAGTTCCTACGCGACTATGTGCTTAACAAAAGGTAAAGTTGTCTGGTATTTCGCATTTATTCAAATCCAAATGACACGTCTTTTAATTGCTAAAAATCCAGTATCAAGGTAGCATGCACGAATACTAACACACCAAATTTTTGACAATTGACTTAGTTATACATATTAATATATTTTTTAGGTATCTCACTTCGAAGGACGATGATTTCAAGTTTGAAGTCGATTTCAGTGAAGATGAAAAAGATATCGAAGAGATGAACGAATTTGAACACAAGTACAATTTCCGTTTTGAGGATCCTGATCCCGACTTTATCAAACGGTACGAATGTACAATTTAGTTTTAGACTTTTGATTAGTAGATATTGGGGAGGGTCTAAGATGAATGATTCTTTTAGTGTTTTTGACTCGACAAAAGTGAGTTCCTTTATGTATTTTAAGAATAATAAAAATGTATTAATTAGAACTTTTTAATGTTATAATTTTATAAACGTAATTTTAATATTTAATTAGAATTTTTTGAGAAAAATCCTAGTAGGTTTTTGCACCTTGGACTCGAATGGGTAAAACCTATATTAGCACTAGAAGAGCAGCTTATCTACAATTAGGTCGATGGGGCTAAGCGGGATCTTTTTAGAGTTTTCATTTTTTGAGATAAGGGCACAAAAGTGTAAGACGTTGCGCTAACTTAAGAAGTGGTTCTAAGAAACAAAAAAAAGGAATAAAGGTATAAAACAAACATCTCCTACGAAAGCATTCATAAGTAGAAATTACATTCTGGCTAAACTTGTAATGATTTACGTACTCCCCACTGTGGCAGCAAATATTACAATATTACGGACATAGTTCACTAAAGAATCCAGCAAAATTTGGTAGCCAATTCATATATATACAGCAATGTTCAGAGCAAATCGGCTTCGAAAAAGAACCCCTTGCATGTATTTGTCAAAGATGAAAAAAATCTAATACATAACGTATGAATTCATTTTTAGGTATCCTCGAACAATTGAGGATTCTATGCGTCGAAAAGATACTCGACGTGCAGATAAAAAAGCTGAGAGAAAGGCTCGTAAAGAACAAGAACGGGTGCAGCTGCGAGAGGAAATAAATCGATTAAAAAGTATGAAAAAGAAAGAGATCTTAAGTAAGATTGATAAACTTAAGAATATTGCTGGAAACGCAGATATAGCGTTTAATGATGCTGATATTGATGGTAAGCGATTTGTCTCTATGTAATAACTTATACAGATGAAATGGAGTACACGATACCAGCATAAAATGATAAATTAATTTAAAACTACTTTTTTTCATTACGAGTGAGCAAAGAATTATTTGGAATCATGGATAGGTAGTTTGAATAAGAAATAATTAGCAAATCTGGTTTGTAAAATGCCTTATGTGCGGATATTAGTCTAAGCATGTTGAATACTGCCATAACAACTATTGAATTAACCGAGCCTTCTATTTGCTGCATGAGATAGCATTCTAACTAAGACGTCAATATAAATTAAAGGTGACTTTGATCCCGAGGAGCACGATCGCCGTATGGTAGAGTTGTTCGCCTCTTATGACGAAGAGGCTGGGGAAGATTTCTACCCAGAACTAGAAGAGGATGACCACGATCTGGACGATCTTCGTTATGATGACTGGGATAAGTACGAAGGTGAAAAAATTCAGTTTGAGGATGAAGGCTCTGAGGATAACGAAGACCAGTATAACGACCTTGAGAAAGATCATGCACCTGGGTTCAGTGGACTTTCTCAGTCGATCCAGTCGTCGAAAGTTCCTGAAGTAAGTTTCATGTGCAGCACTCAGCTGGCTGCGACGTAGGAGTTTTACGAAAGCATAAAGAGTCAAATGCCGTGAGTATTCCATCTCATATAACTCATATTTTTACTTTGTCAGTCGGATATCTTGAACGTCAACGACAACACTTAACGTTTTTTTTTTTATTAAAATTGGTAGAAGGCTGAATCCCAGTCCAATCTATCCAGTAGCGGCGAAGCGATTGAAACTGGTCACGGTAATGTCAACTCCAGCGATTTAGATGAAAACAATGTGATTCAAAGAAAGGAGACAGATGGCATTGAACGAACAAGTGAAGGTGTGTAATGAGTTACAAGCATCTTCGTCAAAATTAGGTATCTACGAGATAATTGTCTTCAAGACAAAAAATATTCAGTATGTTCGTCATAAAAGCAAAAATTTAGATTAATAGTAAGTAGAATACAATTTGAACGGCAATCCTGAGCGGTACACTGGTAGTTTATAAAATCTCTGGTAAATAATAAGGCTCGACCTTTGAATTCGAAAATAATTAGTTAAAGAATTGGTAATACAAACTTCGAAAATTTGATGTTCCAGGAAAGCTTTTGATTCGAGGTAAAAAGTCGGCCAAGCTGACACTTCGAGATATTTTGCCGCAAAACAAAGAAAAGAAACGGAGGAAATCCAAATTTGCAGAGGTGCGCTAAATATGTGTATTTTTGCTATGCTTTGTAGGATTCGAGGTTTATAAATCGTTTATTGTGCCGCTTTTTTTAAATTTAAAAACAGTGTTGTAACCTATTGCAAATTTTAAGGCCTATTAGCTTTGACATTTAATTGATTTTCTGCGAATTCACAATATTATATTTGATAGAAAGTATTTTTCATTCTTTCAGGGTTATTTCGATTCCACTGAAGAAGGAAATTTACTGATCTTATAAAATTTTCTGTTATAAACTATTATTATTATAGGCACTAGCGAGGAATAAGCCAACTTTCGATCCTGAGCGAGACCAAAAATTCGAGAAGTATTTCGATGAATACTACAAGCTCGATTTTGAAGATGTCGTCGGGGGATTACAGACCCGTTTCAAGTACCGCCAAGCAAGTAGACGATCCAGAATACAATTCACTGAAATCAGTAATCAGTCTACAATGAAGATGATCGATAAGTTACTTAGGCTAAGTAACCGCAAAGCGTGTATTGCCTAAAATGATAATTTCAAGTTATTTACGCAAATATAAGGTATTCAACGTTCTTAAAAAGCCATCTGCGTACTCTTCGTTGTATTTCAGGTCATTCCTAACGATTTTGGTCTTTCAACAGAAGAAATCCTCAATGCGCATGATAAAGAGTTAAACAAGTGGTGTACTTTGAAGAAAATGGTTCAGTATCGATCTGAAGAGGAAGAAAACAAAGATCTTCATGTCTACAATAAAAGAAAAGACCACATGCACTTGAAGCAGAAGATACTCGCCTCGGTATGAATTTTCATTCGTCTAAGACATGGTTACGTTGTACAGATATAGGAACAGAATATGAGTGCTTTCGATAAGTTGACCGGAGAGATGTTTTACTGTATAATTTGACCAATATTTTACTGCCTGTCCATTTGGGCTTAGGTTATCATAAGTCGCGATACATTAAATGCATTAGCCCTTAATGTACGCAGAAAGCAAATATAAATTATGTTCAAACCGTGAAAAATATTCTGCTCAACTTCTCTTTTTCTCTCGTAATTTTAGGTATACCCTACGGATATAGAGAGTCCTGATGCTGAAATCGTACACGAAGCTGCAGAAGCCAAAACAACGTTGGAGCCAAAACCGAAGTCCAAAAGCCGAAAAAATAAAAAGAAAAAGCAACGTACCACACAGCAGGTTGAAACTGATCACGAGGACAATGTCCAAGAAGGTGATCACAACGAAGACTTTGATGATAAAAATTATGGTAAAAGTAGTATTGATAAAGATGACATCCAAAAGGCTTTACCCAAAAAACGGAAGAGAAGTCCGATGGATAGAGAGGCGGGAACGGCTGAGCAGAAGAAACCGAAGGTTGCCAAAGGGGGAGATGCTCGTGTCACTGATGAAGTGAAGATAGCAGAAATGTCGTCTGTGGAGCATCGTATTAGTGAACCAGTTAGGTCCGACACAGATGAACAGGAACAAGAGAAAGGCAACGCTAAAAAAACTAATAAAAAAATTGATTACAACAAAAAAGATCAACGGCGAACAGAACTCGAAACTAGTGGAAAATTTGTAAAAAAGTCCCATGAAAAAGGTAAACGCTTTGGTAATATACAAAAGAAGTCCTTAGATAAGAAGACACAAAACATGCAAATCCTTAAAAAGAGCCTTGATAGAAAGGCGAAAAAGGCTAAAAAAGGTTTCAAGGTCGTGTCGTCTGAGACGTCTCAGTTTGATACTATTCCATGGGATCAGCTGACGGCTAAACAGAAGAAAAACCGCCGAAACGCAATGATAAAAAAGCGTAAAAAAGCCGAGACTAACAAACAGAAGATGCAAGATGCAACGAGGCGTAAAAACAAATTTAGACGGTTGGAGGAACTGCAAATGAGCGAAGCAAGAATGAAGGCCTATGGTTTAAACCCAAACAAAGTGAAAGGTAATCTTGTATATTCAAGTGGTTTGTCGGGCAAGAGTAAGTTAAAAGTCGACAAAGCCAAAAATCAGGAATACAAAGAAAGTAGTAGAGGAGCAACGGATGTGTAGGTTCAAAGCAAAGTATTTTACAGTCTCGAATGGAAGTTGTTATATAGCAATTATGTAAATATAAAAGTTCGAATAAATATATAAGTGATTTGTGAAGACTATGGCTTAGATGTTATTAGTATTTCTTTTAAATGATCGTTACGGTACATTTGGATAGCGGCCACCACTTTTTAAACTTTTTTTTGCTCAAACTGAGTCTGAATTTAATAACCGTATTCGAACGTATGGATTTACGCACAGAATAAATGAAGGTACATTTTCGCCAAGTAGAACTGTTAAAATACATTAAATCGTTATTTACGTAAGAAACATTAAAGCTCGAGAATGAAAGTATTTAGATCAGCTATTGGTCAACAATTGTTAAATAGGAAATAATTTACAATGTGAACTAGCATCATTTTTACAACAACAAACTTCCGAGCATACCTATTTAAAGAAGAAGCCTTTAAAGAACCGCCTATTATAATGAAAGAATCAGCGAGCTCAGAATTTGCATTAACGGTGTAGAGCTGGTAGCAAATGAGGTGCATTTCTATAGTACTATTTTTTACCAACCTTACTATGCTGAAGTGCCTATTCTAATGTTTATGTAAAGAACGTATGGAGATAATTGTCGGTATAAGGATAGATTATTATGCCTCTCTTTCTTCAACTGTCGCCCCTACCTATTAATTTATCTATGTTATACAGCTTGGATAGAAACCTTTCGCCGCCTGCTTGACAGAGACTCGCTTTCCTTTGACGTGCGCCTTTTTATCTATTCAAGGGGTAAGTTGGCTTGACCGTGGTGTTTGCCGCCAAAGACTAAGCACGTGTTCTGCATTCTTATTAATAATTGAGCTGCCATTTTAACTTCAAGCATTGTCAGGGCGGTACACACAGGGTGATGAAGGTATGATTGCCGGCAGCGTCGACTACCTAATACATTAAATGGCAGTTCCAATACGCGACAATTATGCAAAAGCGATCATCACCTATCCACTCGCTGCTTTACCTTGCTCCCACTTCCTCTACTATCGACGCTCCATTCCTAAGGGTCCTGTTCCAGAAGAGTTAACCTAACAGAGCTTCGCTTTATCCTAGGTCTGACCTGTTCTGAATCCCCTCTGAAACCCTTTAATACACATATAGGTCAGACAAGCATTTTTACGGACGGTGTGCTATCTGCGATGTTACTAGAATAGACAGTACAACGTGACGGGAGTGTGGAGGCGCAAGAGAGGGCTAATCCGGCGGTTCGGCACAGTTGCAACGATCATGTCATTGAAATTTCCTTAACACTATGAGCGCCGGGTTGTGCACATTGTTGTGTCTTGTCTATTGATAGTCTAGCGAAGCTACTATTTGGCTCTTGCTGTAGATGCGAAATATATTCTACTATGTAGGATACATTTGATACAATACTCTGTTGAAATTTGGACTTTTACTTAGAAGTCTTTTAGAAGTGTCTAAACAACTTTTTGCAATTGCTAAAAAGCATCAGTTTTAACAAGCATGATTAAGTATATTCTACTTGTACCTTAATTACAGCTTCAATTCGAAACTTAGACCACTTACTTCCAAAATTCCCGAAATATCCATTCTTTGCTCCGAGAAGCATTTCCAAGTAGTAATCGTGAGTCAAACGATATTGCTAAATGTGAACTTGTTTGAGTCTAGCTTAAACGCACTTTATGCAAAGAATCCAGCGCAATTAAATTTTAGGCTATTAACAGGCTAACGATTCCAAAAATACAAGCGTTTGAAATGATGGGAAGGTGTAAAAAAATGTAAAATCTCAAAAAGACTATCCCTTCAAGTTTGATAAAGTTATACAGTTATCTTCTCGAAAATATCCGTTAATTTCTGAATCCAAAATCCGGGACTATTAGAAACGGTTTCTTGTATCATTTTGATTAATTTCCGTGCTTTTTAAATGCCAACTTTAGTGAAAATCTTCCGCTTTGTTTTGTTGGAATCTTCCTTGGATTTTTTAAAAGGTACAAGTGAAGAAGCAATAACGCCGGCCGTTGATTTTCGGCAAAAAGGAGGTTGTCCGATTCCTGATGGACAGTTACCAGGTATAATCCTTGGTGCCATTTTTATGAATACTTAAACACAGCAATAAAATTGTCTTCATATATCGGAACTAATAGGTAGGACGAAAGGTCATGGAGTTGACAATGAATATAAGGAACAGGAGGAAACCACTGCCTGTGCAACCGTTCTAAAGAAACTCTAACGATAAAATGCTGTCAATTAGACGAAATTACGTTTTTTTTCACACTATGGTAATTCCTACAAAAGACATTCTGACCCGGCAGGTTGTTATATTATTTTCTATACGGAATGCTGAAATATGTATTATATACATATTTCCGTCCATATACGGCATTCCGCCGTATTTGTAGAAAACGATTCGCCAAGAATATACGTATTTTAATATACCAAATTTAATTTATTTACAAAGATAATGTATTTTTGCCAGTCTACATAAGAAATCGGACAATCACGTAAGTGATAAACAACAAACAATTTGAATATTTTGGAGATGGAACTACTTCTATGTAAAGTTGATTGACTAGCTAAAAGAAATTGTAAACGTCGCCGTTCAGTTTAAAATAAGTTTCAAGCATACCTCAATTGCATAACAATATTACAAAATTATATGGATTTTAAATTTGCAGACTTTTGATTGATAGCGGCAAATCACAAGAAAGTTCATATGTCCTTATAAATGTAAACAAAGGAATGGTGAAGTTCAAGTACTATGTTGATGTCATCCTCGTAGGAGAACCCGAAGTTTTCAGTGTAACTAGGAAAGAAAAGGCTTCGAGACCCAAAGACTGATACCCAATATATTTATGATATAAAAGCAACAAATGATTACGAAATTCAGGATATATTGCTAAAAACTCAAAAGAATCGCCAGTTCATGCATCAAAAAACTTCTTAAATTAGCTATGAACACCATCAGACTTCAGTAGTCGCCCATTATGCTCAAGCCAGACAGATAGCATATGTATTAGCAGGCAAAGCGCTTCAATATTGAGCAGGTCATGGTGCCATTCTATTCACTTTACGGAGAACAGACTTATAACGTGGTCCATTGAGAATGCGCGGCTTTTAAGGTTGGAAACCTGCGCATGAATACACAGTGCAGTTAATATATTAGTCCGGAACTACTTAACAGGTCAAACATTTTAAATCACTTTTGAACTACACATAGTTAGCAGACGAAACTTAATAGTTATTTACTTCTACTTCTATTTCTACTGGCTGTTCACGAGTATGAGCGGATTAAGTGTTATCGGAGAACAGTGGACTGAAAAACAAAAACATCCTTTAATGCTGAAAATCAACGTATAGTGATTAAGTTTCTATTTATTGAAGGTGAGAGCAATAAATGGTATCCATCAAAGATCGGTGAAAACGATGGATAAGGAGGGCCTCAGCGAAATAACCGTGTGTTATCGGGACAATCGGTTTCGAACTGAAATTGAGAAATTGAGATTCGCAAAGGGTGTAATTACATTTCCGGAAGAATTAGTTGCTGTTATCACCAGATCTTTAGAACAGAGCATAGATAACGCGTTTTTTGTAAAGTCAATATGAAACCCTTTAAAGCATAGTTTATGAAAAGTTGACAAAGACACTAAGGATGAAAAAAAGAAGCAAAAAGGCTCTGTACAAACTGAGTTTGATTCAGATGCAAGTATACAATTTGTGCAACTAAAATCGACAAAAACTCTACGCCACAGGCGGAATATGGTTTAGCACCGCCTACTAGAAGGAGAGTAGGGTAAAAGATGGCGTCGAAAAGGAAAGAAAATGAAATGCTGCTACATATCTCGAATTCGTACGAAGTTTTGTGGGATATGACGTGGTAAGCGACAGCATGTAATGTGTGCAACATACGATTTCATCGCAAGCCTTCAATTGCAAAATGAATCGAAAAAAAAGCAGAATAGAAGGATATCTTTAGCTTCCATGTTCCTCATATATATGTCTATGTGATTTCTATCGTTTCCTTGCCTTAAAAAAGGCATTACTTGTCTTAATGTATCTTACCG
This sequence comes from Varroa jacobsoni, assembly GCF_002532875.2. Classification (NCBI taxonomy): domain Eukaryota; kingdom Metazoa; phylum Arthropoda; class Arachnida; order Mesostigmata; family Varroidae; genus Varroa; species Varroa jacobsoni. Next base: position 117,682 of record NW_019213292.1, on the reverse strand, counting down.
TCGATTCTTCAAGCAAGTCATTAATAATGGAATTAGGTATCGTAACGCAAATCGTAAGTACATAGCTCTTAGAAAGCGTTTGATGCTCTGGCCTCAACTTGTAAAGGGGAGTATAATTAACATAAAATGTTAATGTCTTACCTAATATAGAGGATGGGTTAAAAATATATACACGTTTTGCACTATTGTAAAGAATTTATTTTTTAATTTAAAAGATTTAACTCATTGGGAAAGAAGGGGTACACTCCAATTAAAGAAAGACTTACATTTTTTGACCAAACTGGATGTTCCATACGCTAATTAAGTTATCAAAATAGTGGACTTTATTATTGATGTATATGCTTCCGTACATTGAAACAAAGTGCCCGATGGAATTTTTCCTTGCAAGTGTTTCAGGTTTCCGCTATCTTTTACCCTGCATTATGAAAAAAAATCGAGCGGCTTAAAGTCTGGAAAGCATGCAGAAAACCCACGTCTTCTCTGTCGCTAAACAATGGTGTTATCCTTCAATTTCCAGTACCAGTTAATAACGTGGTTTTGCTTTCCAAAACTCAGTTGTTTTACCATATGTATGGGATTGTCGTGCGGGATTTCGCTCTTAGACGATATTTCGACAATTCTACCGTCGACTCTTAATGAAAAACGACGTTACTCTTCTCACAATTTAAGCTGTCATTTTAGATATTCAGTTTAGTCCGCATTTTGAATGTTCAGTTTGACTATAAAATGTACTTGTTTTTCAAATTATACTGTAGCACTTCTATTCGTATAAGTCTACCATCATGAATTACAAAATATATTTTCTGTGACAGTGAAAAATGTATACACCTTTTTTGGAGCACCTTATATATCTTTTTTGCCCCGGATACCAAATTTGAAGTAAACTAGGAGAAATTGGACTCAAAAGGAAAGAGCAGTATTTCTTGAATTAACACTCACACGACTAACCATAGTGTATTTGGAATCAGCTTCGATATTGGAGCAGACAATTGATAGGGTCTATGCTGTACCATCTTGTCTCGTTGGATATTAACATGATATGTGAATTACTAGGAGCACAAAGGAAAAAAGTTGAAGCGCATCAAATATGTTTTTAGCTCTTACAATTACAAACCGAAGAACACTTTACATTTTGTCTTCTTATATAATTTGGAGAGCGCATTTTAAAGCCTCCAATCATAACCACAGCTCATATTTGCGAATAAAGATAATTTTTCGTAGTAGTGCAATTCCATTCTCAGTTGTGTCAAAATTAGTGAACATCTGAATGCTGACATCCTGAATATATGTTGAATGATAGATAAAAAAAAAAAATAAATTCTTGTATCAAATTGAGAATTAACGCTGGTTTTTACGGTTGGTACTGCCGCTACGTGTTGTTTCGGACGAACCACCCCCAGTCTAATTACGGTTTTGAATTTAGATAATTTGATTTGTTTTTAATTTTTGTAGGCAGACACGTTGCCACTGTGTCGTCATGAGGGCGTACCAAATAATAGTGCCATTAAGACTGACAATAGACCCTATGGAGGCCTTATAAGGCGTCTGCTCTCTTATCTTATAAACGTCTCGACAACACTGAATGTAGTTTATTGTTCCATTAAGAATTCCAAATTCCAAATTAAACCGTTAAATTATCTAAGCAAAAAAAGAAAAGGATTACTCGCAGTAGACAGTGGGCGTTGGCAGTAAAAGATATAATCAGAACATGCTACATGTCTGATAGCATAGCATCACAACGTTGAATATACCTCATCTACTTGTCTCGATTTTTGTATAACCAAAGAAGATCTCTGCCTGCTGTAGCCTAAAGCCTTACGTTGCCAATCAGTAAGCTGCTTATACTTAAACAATTTAATTTTCAAAAAATGACATCTGTAAACACCAAGAGCTACTTCTATTATGCAGCCATGGATAGTTGTCTTGAACAAAATTAGCAAATTCCTATTAGATATCGGAAAACGTACCCCAGTATTACGATATCTCTAGGATACTGAAAGGTTTAATTAATTGATCAAGCAGTGTGAGCGTTCGCTACTGTGGATTTGATATAATCGGCGTATCTATGTTGGACAAATTGAAACCCATTCATAAAATACCCTCTTTAGGACAAAAAAGATAATGCGATAAATCTAGTTATTGATAGAAATCTATCTTTTTGTTGATAGAACTGATGCTTGTTTGAAGATATGGACTATGTTGGATAAGTAGAGCTGCTCCATTTATTTATTGTTCTTTGGAAAGTCGAACTAAGTTCACCGTATTTTTCATATTATATAGACATATTAATAGCTAGTGGGAAAACTACAATATACTCTTTGCCCTAACCGGAATTAAATCTTCTGATTTAAATATTAGCGTTGGATGCTTATCCTAAGCTTGGTTTTGGTAATTTACGTAGCTGTTATGTTGTAAGTAAGGAGATCAAAATTCGTGAGGGCCCTTTGTTGATGTTTAAAAATGCTAAATACTCTTACCAAACAGACACATATGAAGTGATTTAGATTCGAAATTGACCTCAGAAACATTTAGTTTCGCATTAAAAGCTATCTGAGATAATGCTGTGCCGAATGCAAAACCCGAATCATTCAGATAGTCAAAATACCTGTAAATAGTAAGGAAATTTTATAGACGAAAGGAGCCAAAGTATCTAAACTATAAAAATTGTTTGTTGTATCATTCGAGTTAGTTTCAAACCAAAACTCACACATACGAGTCTCACAGTGTAAACGAATACTTTAGTAGTGAAGTCTGGTCTGCACAGTGCAGTACCTTCAAAAACTCCTTAGAAACATAAAGCACAAAGTATGGAGCTCAGTTCGGCTGATTGGAAACCCCGAGAGAGAAACGGACCGGAAAGTCACCAACGACTTCGTAAATTCTGCAAGCTTCGATTTGAAATACCGCTAGTGTTGATTCTGAACCGAGGCTAAAGGACAGGAAGTTCAGGGTTTAATGAGTTAGAGTCCCAGAATTTCAGGCGAACGCAGTAATAGTGAGCTTTGATCTGCATAATATGCATTATTTCTAACCTACTTAAAAGGTGTAAAGCACTAAATAATCGACGTGCAGGGCATCTTGAGAGATATATATTTCACGTATAATTAAAGCTTCTTAGCTGTCAGCGTATTAAGAGTTATCAAAGATTTTCCATATATTGTTCCATCCAAGCGATTTTTTTGTAAACGGTGGGTTGAAAAATCGTAAAACTCACTAAAGCCTTTTTGACTGTCGTGATGCTGTCAGGTATTGACCTATAAGGTAATCTTACCCATATGAATCGATTACAGCGCATGTTCTATTTTTGCAGGCTATAGACAAACTTGCAACTAGATAAATCTGGGTATTTGGGGTGATCTGTGAGGTGGAAAGGTTTTTCTTTTAATTTTCCTTAAGCAGCTTGAGATATTATAACTAAAAAAACTAAAAAACGAGTAAACGGAAAAGTAGCAGAAAAACCCATACGTGTAGAGTAAAGTAAACAGGTACACCATTTGTTTAGTCTCCGATTTAACTCACAGAACACTCTGCATCTTAAAGTTCTCCGTTCTAAATCTATGCTGTATTCTAAGCATTCTCGCCTGAAATGTTAAAGGCTAAATGTACGGGCTACCGGAATCATTTTTTGGTGAGTGCTATTAATTGGACACAATCTGTGTAAATAATCACAAACTTGAGTGTCTTTACAGGGAGAGAAGCTAAAGCTGCGTACGATATCGCAAGAAGCAAACAAAATTACAAAAATTTATTCAGACTCTCATACCTTTGCAATATATTACACAGTTTGTAACACGTCTTTGCCTTATTGGAACGTTTTATCACCGGCGCAAAAAAGAAGCAGAAGCAAAACAAGGTTCTTATTAAGGCAAGAATAAATTTTACAAGCTAAGCAGCCTCTCGCTATTTTATGAACGCATGCATAAGGTAGATCAGCTTTTACCAATGGATTTATCACTTTTTTTGAAAGCTTTCGCATAAAATATCTAATTTTTCTTTAGAAATATTACCGTTCTGATCAATACACTGCTGATAGTAACAAGCTCTTGATTTGCAGACTTCAGTTAACATTTGATTTGGTTTGCTCGATTGCGGTTTTCGAACCCTGCAGTGCTCTCCGTTCTCTCGCATGCACCTCAAGTTATGCCTACAAGAAGCGGTGAGTTGGCGTTAGATCTGGAGAACGGGCAGAATATTCTATAAAGCCTTTTCGTCCAACCCATCTGTTTGGAAAATTCTTATCAAACCATACTCTTAGATCACAATGACGTGCAGGTACTTTGGTCTGTTTAAAAAATTCGTCGTCTTTAACAAAATCCGCCGGAATACGTGGTAAAACGGATTCTTGGACTAAATTGAAATGACTGGTACCGATCATTGCATTGATAAAAGAAGGTTTAATTGCTCCTTTGCTCAAAACATAGCAGCATTGAACTTAACTCCTAAGTTTGCATTATGTTCCTGCGTAGCATGTGGGTCTACAGTTTTTCGGAAAAAACAATAATGCCAATTAATTGTTCCATTGAATTTGAGTGGAGTTTGATTGCAATTGATCAATTTTCCCCGGAAAACTGTACACCCTACTCAGACCTTTTCAAGTACCAGTTGCAAATAATCGCATTATATTCATTGATAACATGTGCCATTATTCGAATGTAACCTTTTCCTTTATCACATCTTGTCTTACAAATGTTTCGTTAGCCTTCCAGCACTCTTCTTCAGATGGTGAAGCCCGTTGATGTTCTTAGTCTTTTGGAATGTTGTCTGTGAACATTCTGAAAAGTTCCATCCATTTTAGACTGATCTTTCATTCCGCTTTTCATCCGATTTATTGTAAATCGCGTAGCTCGATCTATCTAAGGCTCCCTACAGTATTTCTTCTCTGCTTCTCCTACCTGTTCATATTTTCAATAGGATTTAAAAATAAACTTTAAAAGGATAAAAATAAACTGGTTTTGTATTATTTATGTCAATGCATTTAAAACACAGCATAGTAAACGATTATCTAACGACAAGAGGTTAGTTTGTTTAAAGTGCTACCCCTCAGAAGGTAACCACATAATGAAATGAAGACTACAACTCTTCAGATTAACATAAAATGTTTCTTAATCTGGCGACGCTGCCCGTTTAAGGTGGTTTCTGGTAGCAGACCATAGAATTTTATGATTACATCTTGACGTCGTTAGTAGCGCGTGAATTTCCTGAACATGCACCGCTTTTGAAACGATCACTTTCTTCTGTGAATACGCCACCATGATCCTATTTTCGAGCATTGACCAGATCTCTTATATATTATCTACACCTCTGTATATTACATAACAGATTCGAGCATTGGTTATTTCCTTTATCGTCCCTATTAACGATCCTTTATCGTCCATTCACTAATCCGTATTACCTTTTCGACGGAACGCTCTAAGGATATATCATCAATGATTGGAGAATGGATTCATTCTGCATCAAGATGTCGCTTTCCTGTATCGTACCCGAGAGACAATAAGACAGTAATGCATGTGGAATTTGTCGAAAATATGATTAAATCTAAAGCTAAATTAAGTAACGTACAAGGCCTTTTCCTGCAGATTACACATAAAATAGCATTTACTTCTGTTCTTATTCACATATATAGATATCTAGTCTTTGTATTTTCACCGCGTTTAGCTACAATTTCTCTTAAAACTAGCTTCACACAAATAGAAGCGACTTTGATTCGAGATAGCTGTGGGTGTTGTTAATAGTGTGTCCATAGATGTAACCAGTAATCAGTACCTGTACAGTTCTGTCAAGCGCTAGGCCTTGCAGTCCAGCCTGCTATTACGCTTGACCCAAATTATCACTTGTCCTTTTCCTAACGGGGAACAACACGACACGCCGTAATGAGTATATGAATCGTGACCCCTGTTTGCAGTGAGTAGCGCAGAAGACGAATAAGCCGGACTACAACTATGCCTCGTCAAAAGCTTTGTAGGATCAATAAGGGCAGATAGCCAAATAATTTTAGTAAACAGCGCCGATTTTCGCAGCTAATTTGTTCCCCAACGACATTGCATCTTTTCCATTAAAGGCGTTCCTTTTATGACAATTTATTAGACCAAATGTAATCGAAAGTGGAAAAGCATATGTCTCCTTTGCTAATTATTGGCAATTTTCCTGTATTATTCCGATGGTGTACTTTCAATCTGCAGTCTCAATGGCGTCCCAGCACATTGAGATTTTAATATTAAGAATTAGCCCGATTTTATGTTTGGCCGCGGGATGATGGTTTTGTTTGTATCTACTAATTTAAATAAGACACACAGATTAGGCGGCTTCTTTGGAGGGTAAGGAAAAAACCGCATGATCTGTTTGCAAAAAAACTTCACATGAAGCGATTTTTTCTATATGCGAACACGCAAAAGGTCCGCTTGCAATGCATAGTGAGAAGCCACTGACCGACAGGTGTCAATTTTAGGGCATGACGAGAAAAGTTTGCAATGAAACCTCTATTTAAACCGATTATATCTAAACCGAACCTAGATTTTAGGTTTTTGGATTATGTAGGACGCACTATCGCACTTTAAAAGCATTGCATCTACAAAAAAAAATACATACAACTTTTCGGGTCAGAAGCGCATTAGTGGGATGAACGTACCACCAGCAGCACTCACTGTATTATACCCTTTACTTTATCTTACTGCAGTAAAGAGGTATACAGTTTCCGAAAGAAATCAAAAACTGATCAATAAAAGCATTTCATACACTGTTCTGTAGATTTGTATTTAGAATATGGCAGATAAGCCATCTTCTCTGCAAAGTTCCCTATAACACATATTTAACTAGTTCAGTAGGCTAGAACACTGCCGTTATGATACGCACATGTATATTCGCATGAATATATTTTAACTGAGTTAAATAATGTAGCAAAGTGAAGAAATAATTATAGGATCTTGTACTAAAAGTTGTTGTTGGTCAGTTTTTACGCGAACGCTACTTATGTCAAACTACTCTTGTTGTAAGCCCTTTAGGCATGCTCTTGACAAACAGAAGGCTAACTGGTATCGCATGTTACAAATGATGCGCAATATATTGGTTTCGTGGCATAATGTGATGATGCTTTTGTTGAAAGAGCCGTTCCTTCTTTGCCAAGACAGATCAATGGGCCTACTCACAGCCGCAGGCTTCTATTATTAAAGGCATATGAAAGAGAACGGAGAGTCCTTTTTCTTCTAGATGTGTGCTAGGTTTTACGGACAATTACTTCGAGATTATGGATTGGCTAAGGTGCAATCTCCACTGGGGTTTACACACATCGCCACGCTCTAATTACTAATTGGACCTAATTTTAATATTTTGTCCCTATTATTGATTTTTAATCGTGTAGACGTTGTTGTTTGAAAGCTACAGCTAGGTTGAATGCGAGGTGAGGCTGTATCTTTACAATGGAAATCATCGACTTTTCGAACTTAATTCAGAAGGGCTTGTGTTGAACGATACCCTTAGTTCGTTTCAAATTTTTTACCCCAAACACCTTTATGACTTCACTATCGTTGAACTAGGGGGTACTGACTTTCAACTTTTCAAAGATTGAGCACTGCCAAATTGATTTCTGCGTTATTATAAAAAATTCCAATGTAGATAAGGTGTCTGCACAAGTTTCTAATAAGATTCTACAAGAATGTTCTTTTATCGGATGGGTAAATCCATGCAACGCCATTTCCTATATTATACTATTTGCCATTCTTAGGAAAAGTTTAGCAGGCTCTGCTTTTTACGTCGAAACCTTTACTTCTCTCTTCGTTCCTAGTAAGTGTATGATATATTAATAGAACTAGTTTTTGTTTCTTTCCGTTTAAGGGTTTGAGTCACAACCTGAACATTTTACCTGAAATATTAACGATGACCTTTGTATTCGTTACGTTAAAATTTTTAGAGTAACAATACTTCTCCACTTCCCTTTTTGAAGTTCCATTTGCTTCTAACGGTGGTATAGTTGGATAGTGACAGTTGGTCGCTTAATCAAAAATCAAAGGTTGAATAATAAAATTGTACAAGGGTATGTACTTTATCATCACCAGTCGTTATTTAAATGTATTCGTCTCGATGATTTGACTAATTTTGTCCAATGTTTCTTGCCTTTATTATTGAATAAACTGTTAGTGACTGTATTCTGATGTGACTGTAAAATTTTGTTCAAACTACTTGTTCGATGGTAACGCACAGATATAGCTGAACAACTGATACGTTTTTGGTCATCAAAAAAACATTAGATACCTATATAAAAAATATTTCATTTTTGCAATTTTCAGTTAAGCTAATGTCACCAAACTAAGTCAAGCTTAGCTTCACATGAGATCACTTTTTTGTAGGTATACCGTTATCATTACTGTAGTTATATGCACTATTGCTTACGTCGAGCGTATACATATATGTATATAAGATCCATATATGAATAAGTGCATATATTTGAAGTTAGCCCTCAACAGCAGCTGTGTAGGTGCTTAGTATATATATATAAATATATATGGATTACTTTATATAATGTGACGGCTAAATTCATTTTTCTAGTTAGCTAGATCGTTTCAGGTTCAGATGCAATAAAACTACTAAGACGTACGGTATCTTAAACAGCAGGGTTGTGATGATTCGCATTGAAAAAGTTTGTTTTAAATAATCGCGGACATAGGTCTTAAAGATGCAATCCTATCACAAATATGCAGCCAGAAGAGAATCTTCTAAATAGCCGCATTATTTTATCTGAAAAAACTTTTATTTATTAGAAGTTTTAATGGTAAAACGACGGTTGTGTTCAATGAGAGTTAAAACAACACTTCCAATGTGCATAACATCCTGTCTCGCTTCTGGAATCCGTCCACTACATATAATCTGCATACATCAACGGCTAACATTCGAAGGTCAACATCACTCATCAAGAGAGACTTCCCCATTGCCGGCAATATAGTCTTGCTTAGCGTTATTGCTAGTACAGATGATTCGTATCGTGCTGTACATTTTGATTCCATATTAATATTTTTTATGTATTGGTAAAATAATCATAAGGGTATACACGTTTTAAACGACATGGTCTTAGCCGTGTAAGTCCGTGTCCATGCATGTACATAAATGCACTGCTTGATATTTGTTCTAATACTCGAAATCAGCATCAATTAAGATTTCCTCGAAATCTTGAGATGTTAAAAGATGCTGTTGTCAACACCATTATTACCGTCCGCTTTCCCTAGCTGTCTCTTCTGGAGCTGATTTAAATGTTATGCTATGCTAGTTATTTTCTTTAAGCCTTCATATACACACGTCAACGTTCCTGAGGCCCGAAGTTTTTTTCTAGGAGTCTAAAAAGTTAGAATTAAGGCGAAGGCGCCTTCGTCTGAAACCTTTCATCTCACTTCTTCTACGGTGCATTTGGTTGTATCAGGTCCTCACCAGACGCTGCTCCAGGGTCTTTGACGCGTCTCATTCAGCTGCACCAGCTGATGTACTTTATTACCCATTCTTATATTGTGTTAAACAGAGTTATTATTCATCGAACTTTTTGACTTATTAAAATAATACTTTTCAGCAATATAATAGGAAAAATGAGCTAGGTGGTTCCGATATTTAAGGATTATAACCAAGTAACTGAAAGTGTTGAACTCACTTCGAATCACTTCTGAAACAAAGGCATAAAAGCGAAATAGCGAAACAATTTGCGAACCCTCTTTCAATTTTTGCAGACAAATAATTGCGTCTAAAAGTACAAGCGCATGCTCATTCTAACTACTTATACGTATTGCATTTATTAGCATTAATTCACTTCGCGTGCTACAAACGTATAGTAGCATGGTAAATACTGATTCAATAACATAGTATTGAAGAATGTTCACAGGAACTTATTAAAGCCCAAGGCTCTGAAAAATCGTTAGCAGTATTATAATAGAAAGCAGAAAAAGCGTTTAAAATAAAATTTAATTTCATACAAAAAAACTAGAAAGATTTACTGTAGAGTGTTGGATTTTCTAAATTATTTCTGAGTAACCGGCGACTATCGCTTTAAAATATCACCAACTGCTACTATCAAATCTAATGTTTAAATCTGCGAAGTATGTTATCTGCCGAATATATTTAAATCTGCATCTGCAAGGCTTACACCCAAGACCCTTATACATAGTTAACTTTTGTAAATAAAACGTTCTCCGGCGAAACCAAAGCCTCCGTTATCTATTATTATATATTATTATTATCGTTACTTGAGAAAGAGTGTCCAACACTATAAGCTATTATTGTTACCCATTATTATAAATCTATATTATTGTTACACTAAAATTATCGACATTTTAAAACTGTAAGTAAATTATCTAATTTCTATTTATTTTAGCCTATTTAGAGGCAGCCAACAATATATAACTAGCGTTCATGATCAACCATTACACACTTGGAACTCGAGTATGTCTAGACGGTTTTACACGAATTGAGCCAGTTTTCTACGAAAATATTCCACTATTTTTACTAACGTAGTAAAGGTAAGATATCCTAGCAGGCAGTAAAGGATTTGTCAACTCTTCATTCGGTGTTCATGCTACCTATTTGAGAAGACATCCTGTGGCACCGTCTCCGACGCGCACTTGCTCACTGATGCTGCTGTTAGTTATAGTCTGCGGCTTACAGCATCTGGTATACGCTGTAGGCCATTACCACCGTACAACATCAACGACGATGGTGTGTGTGTTGTCCTTTTTGTATCCTGGCAACGCGTCACCTCAACTCTCTTTTCTTCCGCTTCTATACGCAATCGTTGCCGCTAGCCTTCAATACTCGGAAGAGGTCTAATCATATGGCTGTCCCCGACGGTGCTTCCCCTACTCCGATTGAACCTTTCTCCTCTGATACCAGTCGTCCAGCAGACATTGGCAACGCTGACAACAGAGAACAGCCGTAATCCACGGTCGCCCTCGAAGCCCCTAACACTGCGCCTGCGCTAGGTCAAAGCATACAGAATTTATCTCGAACGTGCAGGCGGGCCCTCACCGTTCACGAGTAAACCCGGCGTGCAGGCTCTGCCCCTTTAGCCGTGGGCGCGTATGAACATTATACGGAGCACCGTGACTAACCCGGAAGTGAACTCAAGGGTGCTACAAAACACACGAAGTCACATTGTGCCTCATATTTATTACTGTCTTGATGCTACTTCATTCTAGGCATCAAAGCAGTCTATTCCTTTCTATTGGTGGGCACTGTGGTGTATGTGGATGAAAGATTCAGCGGCGACAGAGGAGGCTAACCAACCTGTTTCTGGTGACTGTGCTTTTGACGCGAAGTGTTATCGGTAGAATTCAAAAATTAACTGCTCACGACCAATGAATGCTATTGTAATTGGTGCGACGGTTAAGTGCGGTGGTCGTTAACGTCCCTAGATTTTAGAAGCGGTCATAGTGGGCTGCTCATATGGGTCTCCCTCCAGTTGGCTTGTCTTCGTCTTCATCGACGTCTTCTGCCCAACAGCAAGACGTAGCTTTGCTCCCGACTGCAACTCGGACTTCGTCAAATACAAGCCTAAAGCCAAATCCTGTGGGTGCTCAGGACAGAGGGCAAAGCAATATTAATAACGTATGCGATACGCCAGACCGACCGGAGTGGCCCTCTGCGATTTCTAACACGCTTAAAGGTACGTTATTTCAGAACTGTCACAATAATTACAGCGTGCAATAAGCTTTAGGATGTGTATAGAGTTTTACTGAATTCCCGAAGAGTACCAATGAGAGCAAAGGCTTCAAACTCCGAAAAAAAATCACTTGCTAAATTCTCGGCCGAAATTCCGCCAAATATTTTCGCCTGAAAGCATTTCCGTAGGGAGCGGGAGCTTGCTATATGATAATATCCAATATGTGCAGCTGGAGATACGTCGTTCGCGAAATTAATGGTTACTGATTAAAGACAACGCGCCAATTACAGAACTGGGGAAAATATACAGAGAATTGTGACCCTCACTAGCTAACAGAAATGAGTTGAGAGAAATGAGCTGAGCGATCTCTTCAGCTAGCTCTTAGTTTGTATAACGAGTGCAACTTACGGCAGAACTTCGATAGTTTTTACAATCTATCAAATTTTATAGCAAATAGCATATAATATTAACTCTAATTGAAAATTAGTAAAAACAAGTATTTTTTTTAAGAAATTGACGGCAAGTCCATTATGTGGACCAGTACTTCACAGCTAGGGTATCTGTTTGGTACCGTAGGACTCTCATCCGACTAAACCCTGGACCACCCCGTGGTCCCAGGCGTTGAGTCTGAACCCAGTTTAATACTACTTCGAGCCCAAAGTTTACAGAAATGACCAAAGTACTATTATTTCATTAGTTGCATTCCGGTCCACCCTCCTGGACAGACGCGTAAGTGCGACATATAACCATACCACGGTGGTTATTCCCCATCTCCGCCGGTTCGGGTTGGCTTCATATTTTACTACCGCAGTTCGTTGGAGTTCTATAGAAACTCTGTTAGAGATACACGTTTATAAATTATGCATGGAAAAGGTACGTGCTTGTCAGGTCGTTAGTAAGGACCATACTCGGGAGATTTTAATCACTTGAGGGCCAAGTAGTACGGATTAGTAGGACAAATTTTCATCGAAGGCATGTAAATTTTCGACATGCATATATTCGACTTATCACCAATAACGATACGTGTAAGACATGGCTATGAAATCCAAATCACTGTCTATCAGTCGTCGAAATGTACGTGTTGACGATATTTACATGATTTTTTGTAAACATATAATGGTACCTATATTTGTCAAATGATGAAAAGACAAAAAAGGTAAAGTAACTTAAATGATTTTTCTTAGATCGGTAGGAGTCATGAACTTTTTAAAAATTCCAAAAGGTATGACTCACAGCGTCAGAGGGTACGATCCAGGATGAGAGTGGACAGATCATCGATGTGGGGCAGGTTTGCTGAACTCCAGTAGTTTTTCTTCCACCCCATGGTATATTTTCTGAGAGTGATGTGTACGTCGCTGGGCTCTTTTGAGCTGGTTTTCGTACCAACACAACCGATTTCAGGCCATAAACTCAAAAAGTCCACGTTAACATACTCTTCTGCAACAAAGGTTTATCTGTTACAGTTGAAGCCGTTATGTGTGGGGAGAACATTTGAACATCAAGCGGACATTTCGAGCTGTTTTGAGGCTTACCTATAATCTACTCCGTTTCTCTTCCATTTAAGTTAAAAATATTAAAAAGTGGGATTCAAAAAGATAGTTCCCTATGTATAATCGGAGCAGATCAGAATCACTAGAAGCGTTATGTCAACTATAGGTGTAACCGTACCGATTTCCCAGAAGCGTCACCATCTGGAAAACTCGTCATGCTCATTAAATGAATATGATAACTATATATGAATAGAATACAGATGTCTAATATGGAAATATCCTAGAAAAAACTATGCGTTTTTCTATTTTTCGAGCACATGATTTGTACAGAGAAGTGTTATGCATTCTACTAGGAGCGACTGAAGATGTACATTTTCCTTCTATAGTTAAAACTAGGCTGATTATAAGCCGTTTAGGTTTGCTTTAAATAAATCAAGTCACAGGCAAAATAAAATTTGACAGAAATCTCGAAGTAATCATATAAAGCAAGACTCATACACATACACCTCATGATGACAACAACGGATGGACTACCTTAATCCTTCTAAGCAATTTGTAGGTACATACATATATAAAAGTCCTCTAGTTCGCGTGGCGCGCATTATAGGTAACAATCAAAACTCTTAAAATTAGATCTAGTAGAATTCATTCTATGATTTGCTTCCAAGAATGCTCGCATTTTTCCGGTAACTGACTCCATTACGTCTAGCGCTCGCTTTGCTCCATTAAGGTGAGTAATTATAGCTTTCTGTATCATCATCCATGGAGACTGCGATTGTCGAGATTCCCTGCAAAGGTCTTGCTAGTCAAATCATAATAGAGTAGGACAATAGAGTTCCGCCTAAAAGAACTGCATTTGGGGTTGATCCAAGGTTTCGCAAAAACTGAGTCAGAGTGACAACAGTTTAACGATAAACATTTGAAAAAGGAATACAACACTTCACCTTATATGAGTGAAGCGGTTGTTCCTCGGGTTTAGAAGCGGCCCTCCTGCAGCAGGCTGTTCAGCCCAGATCAGTTCAACAAGATGGCCTTTTTTCATTGAAGCGATACCGGTAAGTTAAATGCCTCTTTCTTCTTACATTTTGCCACATCCGGACTACTAGAAACTAGAAATGATTACATTAATTTAGCTGCTAAAATAGTGCTTCCTAAACTTGGGATGCTTTATTGGCTAACCCAACAGATTTTAAACCTGAAAATTTAATAGGCGTTATTTTGACTAAAGAAAGTTAAGCTGTTATAAATAAATTACTCAATGATTTATCAGATACGGATTTTCTAAAGGGAAATTCGCCTCATTTTTTTGTAAACATATTACGTCTAATTGTCTCAGAAAGCACGAGCTTGTAAGCCACGAATTCGGGAAATATTTGATATTTATCTTGAAAACTAGTTCCAACAGCAACAACTATAGCAATCTCAATATCGATGACTAATATCTTCGATATAATGGAACTGTTCGCAAGAAACTTTTCGAACAGTCACTCGGAGAAACTAGACTCGTAAATTAATTATTATACAATTAGATGTTACTGGGAAATGAGGTTTTCATCACACTACTCTTATAGTCTTAGATACCTTCTTAGATACAGTAGCTAAATAAATAAGTATAAGGGCCTGCCAAGTCCACGAACAATCGTCGATCAGTTACGAGAACTTAAATTTCGATACAGCAAACTCGTAATCCCTACAAAAAATTGTAATTCAAGTACGATTATAAGCTATCTATGAAATACATGATCTACGTTTAGTGTCAAAATAAATACTAGCTAAAATCAACGTCCTCTGCTAAACAAGAGATTCGAAATTCAGGCAGCAGGTTCTACTTTCGTTTGGTAGTTAGGTGAAAATGAACGATAGTTCAATGCAGCTTTCGTTGAAAGGCAAATCATGCCTGCGTTATTCCTTTCCCCAGGCAAGGGAAGGGAACGTTCTATCAACTGCCCTCTCGTGTTTATTACTGGCCGCGCGCGATGGTTGTGCTGACGTTAGCCCGCGCCAATATGGCGGCACTCAATGTTTTGATTCGGCCTCCGAATCAAAAGTTGTTCGCGCATCGTGTTGTGTTGAATTTGAGCATTTTATTTGTAGACAGCAATTTTGTGAAGCATGTTCGAATGAATCGGAAAGGATCAAGGTCGTTCGGCTGGATGGGATGTTCCGTCTAGTAACTCGGATTCGTCCGGGCCCATTGTTATTTTTAAATGATGGAAAAAAACGTTTATGCCCGAACGAGCATAAGGCAAACCTGAGCCATTCATCGAACAGTATATCGCCCCGGCACATGCTTTTAACCGATGTGTCAATAACGCGTATCAAGCAAGCGCTGGCTAAAGCGAATGTATCATTTCAGAATGGACATACTTGCCTTCGTGTGCCGTGTCCTCGATGTTCACACAAATCCAATCACGCACAGGGATACCTTAATTCAACGAGTGGTACATTTATCTGTTATGAATGCAGATTCGTTGCGCCATGGGAAGCTTTTCAGCGGTACTTACAAACGGGCTGGAATCTCGAAGGGGAGGAACACAACTCGGCGTTCGTTACGGACACCGAACTTCAAGAAATTCAACGAAGAATCGAAGGTGCGGTAGAAATTAAAAAGGCAGAGACGGGCGAGGTATTCAGAGTTTTAAAACGAATGGGTTTGCAACGAATTCAGGTAGCTACGTTAGCTCGTAACGGATATCACCTGTCGTATGACGACGATCAACCAAAGATTATCTTGCCGGTGCGAGGCTTTCAACGAAACCTAGTAGGTCTTAAATATCTCGGTGACGAAGGCAATGTTGTGGAGACGTTTCCACGGGAAGAGATGGCCGGTTATTTTTATACCGAATCGTCAGTTGCGCCCAATCGAGCTATCCTAGTTGTGCAGCCAGCTGATGCAATTTTTGTTACACAAGAAACCCAACTGACGGCAGTTGCCATTGAGTCCACTTCTCGTCTACCCATTACAAGTTTACCACTTCTCGAACACTTTGATAACCTTACAATTTGGTTTCGTCATTCGTTAAGTGAATGGGAAAATGCTAAAAATTATGCGAGAAAACTGGGCGAAAGCAGGTTACGCTTCATCAGACAAACATCCGAATATGACCGGCCAATCACTACGAGAAATGTCAGCAACGCTTTAAAACTTGATGCGCCTGTTCTTCATAAATCGCTTGTAACATTTTCTGAGTTACGGCTTCAAGTTTATGACCATCTAAAGCAATGGAAGCTAGCTGCCGGCATCAAGTGGACGCGTTTTCCTGGTTTAAACAAGTACCTTAAAGGCCACCGTCGTGGAGAATTGACAGTGTTTACCGGCCAAACAGGCTCTGGGAAGACGACTTTTCTTTGCGAATACTCACTTGATCTCCTTCAGCAAGGCGTTCGAACTCTTTGGGGTAGTTTTGAAATTTCTAACATTCGTTTGGTAAAAACGTTACTCACTCAGTTCGCATTAATACCTCTAGAAAACAATATGGAGAAATTCGACGAGTTCTCAGATAGCTTCGCTAAATTGCCCTTGTATATGATGAGGTTTCATGGGCAAGAAAATATTAAGAATGTACTTGACACAATGTCTCATTCTGTCTATGTAAACGATATTCAACATGTTGTGTTGGATAATCTACAGTTTATGATGGGGGTTTCTGAAGATCGGTTCCTACGGCAAGACATGATTGTGTCATTAATGAGAAAATTTGCTACCGAGCACAACGTGCATGTCACTCTCGTCGTCCACCCACGCAAGGTAATACAAAAACCAACTAACTATGGTCAGTCAACAAAACAAATTTAATAAACTGATCTAAACAGCATTATTGATGATTAATTTCGAAATCATGTAGAACTTGACATGCAACTTTAGCCTAAGAAAAATCATTTTTATTATTATATATTTATCGTTAGAATATAACTTGAGAATAATATTAGTAAGATTGGCGGTAATGATAAAATTAGCTTTATCTCTTTATAATTAGCTTATTTTATTTTTAATTAGCGGATGTATGAGAGGGATTAAGATGGGTAAGTTTTTGCAAAAATTAAAAGTAATAGAGGTTTTTTATTTAGAGTTTTTCGTAATTTTATTTAAATTTAAATAATTTAGTAGGAATTATTTTAATATTTAATTAAAATTCTTTACGAAAAGTTTTATACTTATAAATATTTGAATTAAGTTCTAGAGTGTGTACGTATGGCCCGTCACTTTCAGTAAAATGAAAAAAAGTCGTAACAAAGTAGAAATACTGGAAAGTGTTTTTAATAAAATGCCTTAAAATAAATAGATCATATTGATAAAATAAAATATATAATTTAATCATTTTTATTACTTTAAAATAAGCTAAGTTTAAGCTACTGAGTTCATGCCCCCCAAAACTGATAAATCCTTTAAAAATTTATATCTTGGGTAAAATTATTAAGAGTCACTTCTTTAGTATTGTCTCCTTTTCTTACTTTTCATCTGAAACTTGATCCTCATTATGAGTAACGTTAGAGTTTTATTTACTTTTTTTATATTAAAATAGTTAGTTGTTAATAAAATAATAAAATAGTTTATTATTCAATTATTTGACTTCAATGACTATGTTGAATCTAAATAGAATTTATTGATTATTTTATTTTTAATTGATATTATAATTATATTAGGTAAAATATTTATTTTGAAAAATATAGAAGTCAATAGTATAATACAAATGAAGCATAGAACTATTTATAATAACATAAGTTTATTTACTGTATGTATAAATTTAGGAGGTTACATATAGGCAGCACGTTCTCTATCTTGTGAACACGTTGAATATACACTGTACGCAACATTGCACATCACTGGTCCCCCCACATCCCGTTATAATAAACTACGAAGACAGAATGTGCATATTACTAAAGTTACTAGAATCCCTAAAATATTTAGCATCTACTTCAAGTGTGTCTGCAAATGAAGATTCGTCACGCGATCTTAAAAGTCCATCGAACGCTCAGAAATATTTGTGCCATTGCGTTCTTAAAAGTTTGAGTGGGTACCGCTCTCGTAATCACGTTGTTTAGGAGCTAGATCGTAAAGCCTTATTAATATTCAAGTTTTTGCATGCTACGCATATCTGAAGACCAACATTAATCCTGTGTTCGAGCAAACTTGTTTTTGCTATCAAACGCTTATACTTTCCAAATATTTATGCCTATTTCATGCAGTTAAGATATACCATACCGACAAAATTCGCAGTTGCGAATTAGAGTTCGCGGCATCCTGTTGTTATGGCGATGAGGTGTCACGATGACACCTTCATATCGAATTATTCATGGAAAGGGATTCGTCTTGTTCAAGATTACTGTACTTATTCTTATTGTATTGTTGTGCTCAGCGAGCCTAAGCGTTTTTTTCTTCTACTAAAGTAGTTGATCTAACGAGAATCGAAAACCAAAGAAAATGAAAGCTAGTGTACTTGTATCACAGACCTTAAACTTTAGCTTATTAACCCGTCAGTACTAATATATGAGACAACTTGAGGACAGGCACGGAATTCGAATGGCTCTAACGGTTAGAGTGGTTTAAAATGTCCCCAGATGCAAATATGTTCCATTCGATAATTTCAAACAATAAGCCGTTTTATGCGGTTACATTTCTGATTAACATGGTAGAGCAAAATCATGAAAGAAACAAAACCAGCTGGTCGTATGCTTTATACTCGTGAATTATGTGTGCAAGTTATGTGGATTAGACATTTTGCTTACATAACAATGACGACAACGTACTGTTTGAAGATATGCTACGTTTAGGTAGATCAAATAGCCAATGCATTTAAATTTTCCTAATTTAAGGCCATAAATATCATGGCCGCATTGAGATTCAATAGAACGCTTAAACTGTGCATCGCAAAATCTCGGATTGTCGAATTGTTTAGAGGAAAAATCCGTTCTAACATCTTCCTTTGTATTCTCTTTGATTTCAACCAGTAATAAAAAAAAATAAATATATTTGACGTTAAGTTTGATGTTACATAATAGCATATTTTATTTTTGTTTGACCACTACTGAATAGGAAAAAGAAGACGAGATGTTAGGAACAGCAAGTATCTTCGGTTCGGCGAAAGTTTCCCAGGAGGCAGACAATGTTATGATACTACAAAAATCGCCGCGTAATACTAAGTACATTCAGGTGACAAAAAATCGCTTCGACGGAGATGTGGGCACTTTCCCGCTCTATTTCGACAAACCGACGCTCAGTTTTTATAAGAAACTTCAATTACATCAGCATCAACAGGAACAACACTCAGGCGAGAACGGGGCTAAGGGGAATTAAAGTTCAACTGAGAAGATGAGAAATGGTTTTTGGTAGGGGCGCGTATAAGAAAAACAATCATTTAAAACCGATAGCTTGTAGTAACTTACAAGGAAATCTGGGACGAGATATCACACTCATCCACACAGACACACACACACACACACACGCATCTGGTTTGTATATTCTGAACCTTTTACCTCTCTACCTATGTATAAAGCATAGTATTAATGAAAATCTTCACTAGCTTAGTTTTCAATAACGCTACTCTAGAATTAACGAGACGGGAGAGAGGAATACATGCACCTTCCCAGTGCATTACCGCTATTCTTTTGGTCAACTAAAGGGCTATGGTGTATATTTTTCTCGATACAATTATCTGAAAGTTGATCTTGTACACACCATGTGAAAGGGCGGTGCCTAAAATCAGATTTCGATACCTTTAGCCAATATCAAAATTTAATTTGTTATATAATAAATAGTGAATAAAGCCATATACTAGTCTCTATCGGTCTCACACGTTCATGAGGCACGAGTGGCTTTTTATAATAAATAAAGAATGCCCATGTATTAACAGTGTCCAAAATAACTGGTCTAGAAGTTGTCAGCTTGTTAAACTAAGCTGAGTTGTTTTTGTTCCGTCTTACTAACGAAAATAAAGTAGAACAGTGATTTATACCGAACGAACTAAGAGTGTCAGTTTCGCTGCTACATTGACAAATATTCTTTTAAATAGTCAATTTTCACCGAATCGCAAATCTTACTTCGAAAGCATTGTTCCTGGTGATTTTTTTAATAGTCTGCTTCTTTATTGACGGAACTGCCTACTCAATGAAACCGTTGTATAGTTTTGTACCTACATATTTTTTATCGTGACGTTCTTTTGACGGTACCTATATTGTCAAAAGATCTCTGATCGGCATCAGTCGATCAACGTGAACCATACCGGTTCGCGTAATGCCATTTTTTCGGTAAAAATCAACCCAAATAATATATCGGGGTGAAAAAGCCAAGTTTGTATCTTAGCTTGACTTGAAGGCTGCTACATCAGAAATGACGCAAACGTATGTCTCGTGTTGCGTGTTTAGAGAGCGCGACAAAGCAGAGTGCTAATTTTCCTCAGGTCATTTCGCAACGACATATTGAATTTTCACCACAGAATGGCTTCAATAAAATGACACAAACTATATAGGCTTAGATTGTGGTGAAGCTTTTCAAATAGTTTCTTCCCGGGAAAACTGGTGGCTTCGCATGTAGAGACCGACGGTTGGTGTGGCTGTTTTGTCGCTATGGAAAAGTTTGAATCAGTTTCGATTTATAGATACGGTGTGAGAGCCATAATGACTAACTTGAGTGACACTGTTAACAGATAGGAATATTTATTTACGAATAAAATAGCAGAATAATCCAGCGCGACAAATAACAGCAGCAGCAGTAGCAGCAGCAACAGCAACAACAACAACAACGTGTGCGTGTATTATTTTAGGTAAAGCAGAGAGGACGATGTAGACGTAGTATATCGCAATGGTGCCTTCCTTTTAGGATAAACAGAAGTTACAATTTAAAATGTGAAATGAACAAATGCGGAGTGCAATGTTTGTTGTCTAAGAAAAAAGGAAGTAAAAATAGAAAATAATATTTAGGAAATGTATGCTGTGTTTTTAATAATGTTTTGATAGATAGATGCATAGAATATGACTAAAAATATACGTGACTGAAGGATTACAGCCTCAGTAATTATTTATTAAGAACTAGTATTTAAAATGGCAGAAAAATCTGCGTAAAGTGTGTAACCTTTCTTCTTACAGCTAATATTAGATTACTATTTTGGCCAATATATTTTACAATAACAATTTACAAGATTTAACAGAGATTTACTTTGGTGCTGTCACGCATTATTACTTCATTACGAGTCTCAAATGTTCCAGTATTGTCTATTTTCAAGCGTGGATCTCATTTTCAAAGTATCTCCACGAAAAAGTCCATTGGCGTAAGATTTGGGCAATCGGCTGAGTATTCTGTGAGATCTCTTCCTGGAACCTATCTGTTTAAAAATTCTTATGAAGATATAGTCTTAAATAACGATAATGGCGTGTGGGTGCTTCGACCTGTTTTCCGTTTCCACCAAAGTTCTTGCATGGTAACACAGATTCATGCAGTAAACTCAAGCAATTGACACCAATCACTGCACTAGTGAAAGAGAATGATCTACTTAATCTGCTTGAAATATCGAACCACATTAGCGCCTGGTGAATTTACATGGCTTTTTTTTGCCAAGTATATATATTTACAGTTGTCCAGTAAGTGCAATGTGCCGATTAATTGTATTATACACTCTGATTGTAGCTTCGTCGCGCCAAACAATCCTACCCAAAAATTGTTCCACATTTCTTCAAGTACCATTCGCAAAATTCCTTTCAGTCCGGACCATATTCATTGATAGGATGTACCATTGTGTAATATAAGTTTACAGCTGTTATGCCTTAAAATGCGATAGGTATTTCATTTACTAGTGGCAAGCTCACGACTCTCGGACGTGTCGTTTCAACTATCCAGTGTTCTTCCTTAGCTGATGAAACCCTTTGATGTTTCTAGTTTTTCTGCACGTCGTCCATGAACACGCCCAAACGGTTCCATCCGTTCCAAAGTTGTCGTTTATCCGATCGATTGCATATCGCGTAGGTGGATCTGCCTGGAACTCTCGCAGTATTGTCTTTGCGCTTCTACTGCGTTTTCATATCTCCAAAAATGTTCATTTCCTTACTCAAAAGCTATTTTCAGTTCACACATGATTTACAATTAATTTCACCCTGAAAAGAAAGAGTAACCAGAATGTTATACCGCGTTGAGCAGCGTATACATTTCTGGATACCATGTGTACGCGTACATATACATATATTCAATTTGTTTATAATAAGGCGAGTCACATTTGTAACGAAGCAGTAAGTAACCTAACCTAACCTTTTGCTGAAGCTGATAAGTTACTGTCGATCGGTTGTAGCACGTAGGTATTCCAGTCAATATTTGTGAGCAAATAATATACGAATCAGACATAAAGCTGAATGTTGAACATTTTAATATTTTTTTTGACTCATTTGAACGAGCAAATATATACGTATATACCTTAGTGAACTCAGCATCAGAGGAGATTCGTATTAAATTTGCCTACGTTTCCACAAATTAGCAATATCAAGTAACCGGTTGCCTTCTATTGACAATACGACTGTACCGCCTGCGGGCGCACAAAACCCAGTGGGTCTAGGCTTCCATGAATACCCTATACGGTCGAGTGCAGAATAACAAAATACGACACACATTAAGCGGATTTATTAATGGGTTGTTGGCACACAGAGACGCATGCATATTCGACCACGGTAACATTCACTGTGAACAATAGGCGTAGGAAGTTTGGCTATCGAAATTACAGAAAAAAAAAGCTTCGCGGCTGCGACTACAGTCGTTTGACCTTTTAGCTGCGGGATATAGAATCGTTGTAACTTCACTCGAGAGCGCAATTATTTTATTAAGAATTAAGTTGAATCATGCCTAGGTAAACTTTTTTCATGGCGAAACGCATGGGTTATTCCAGTATTTAATGCTTCAACTTGAGCTTGAACCTCAGCCTGGTAGAACCGTCGCGCAGACGTATATGGTCACTAAATGCTTTAATGCTTGTAGAATGCACGAAGAAATTCCTATATTTCAACCTTGTCTGGAGAAACCGGACTCCCAGCAGTGCTCAACGAAACTATTTAGTTATACTTTCGATAGTACCAGATATTTTAAGTTTGGTCTACCAAAGCGTATCTAATAGCGAAGTAAATGGAACTATAGTCGTAATCAGTCAAATTGTGTACCCTTCGACCGCAAGCTCAACCACTGTCAAATGCATGTATTTTTTTAAAGGGTTCGTCAACCAAAGAGACAGTACACCCGCCCAAGTTCTGTTCTATGAGACCTGCGTTGCACACGTGTACACTATTAGAGACCGTATTAGCTAACTGGTAAACACGCAAATCCAACACTTGAGCCATGTTTTTCCTGGATGCGCTTGAAATAGGATCGTTTTTCGTGGACAACCACCGTTCCGCTAACAGCCTGTAGTTTATGCATTCACCACTCACACTGAATTTTTTGCTGCACACGTTAACTTATCAAGGATAGTTACTTTTTGATACAAGACTTTGCAATTTGTAACAATCAGCTATTGGCTTTTGTCCAAGTAAACGTGCGTATAGCAACTAGAGCATTCTAATATCAAAATATTTTCCCGCACACCCTACATTAGAAGATACTTAACACACAGTAATCTTGTTTTCCAGCTGTTTCCTTTTCAATTGACCATTGTTTCCGTTAGCACGTATTTTTCTTAACGAAGGAATGAACTTTTATGTCAGCTTCCTGTTCATATATTTACGCTTATTACTACAAGATATTTCTATTGGTACTTCTAGAAAAATGAGACGTGACAGTTTTGTATTCAAAACGAAGATCCTTGTACGTTGGTATTCGTAGTACACTAGAAGTTCGTCTAAGACCTACGTCAGATACATTATCACATAGACTAATCCAATGTTGAAACCTTCACTGAAAATACGTCTGCCCGAACAGTGCTAACTTTTACTTAACTGTTACTGCGGCCTTTCTTTTATGCGTGAATTGTCAACTCACTCATTAATTAATCAACCACTGACACTTTTCCATCGAAGTATGTATGTACCATTCTCTACCGAATATTGCCTTTGTCACTAAAGAAGCTCTTTACAATATGGACACAAGCAAAAAATATCGAGCAGATGGCCAATGACTGAATTGTCGAGTGCCACATTACCCGCGAATTAAGATCTCGTGCAGTTCTTCGGGCTTGATTTTCCCGTAAACGAGCTCAGGTTTGGTACTCGGTAACTGTACTGAGGTTCGTTCGAACTTCGCCGATCGCATACTCCATCTTGGTTACTGCTGCAGTCGCTGTTTGATTACCTGCCGCCTCATTGTTTAATAGCGGGTCTTTGCCAAGCATAGAATGCATATATATGAGCTTGTGGCTGAACGTTGAAAATTCATTTGAGAAACATGCACTGTATACTCCAGTGCTTGGCGCCTTGAATACTATGGAGTTAAACTGTTTCTGTTTATCTTTGTAGAGCTCCAGATGGGTCGGGCCAGTGATTACAAGGTCGACGTCGCGCTTTCCACCGTAGAGCACCTGGAACTGAAACGTAATTTTTGTTCTTTCTAAAACCTCCTCGTAGAAACACTGTACCGAGCTGTCTGCTAGCTCGAACGCTAGCTCGACCGCAACACCGCTCCGAAGGAGATTGATACTAAGGACAAGCAGAAATGCACCCCACATTCTGAATGTAACTTACCGCGCTTAGTGCGTGGTTTATAAATTCGTATCGACTTGTATTTTTGAAACTAATGGCAATTACTACCAAAATCAGTCGACATCAGTTCGTATTGTTAACGGTGGACGCACAAACAAGCTGTTCCTTTGTACCTGCTAAGAACCTTAACGAACAGGTCCATAGGATCCTTCTTTATCAAACATTCCAATTGAACATTCGTGCCTAGGCAGTTTTTTCTCTATGATCGAGTGAGCAGTACAGAATTGGTCATGTAGATATATCATTTTGGCTACGCTTCCAATTTCGAATGTGAGATATCGCGCTGATGGAAGAATTGTCTAACCGATGCGTGAATTCTACAACTTAGTGAGGGTGCGTGTGAACAAAGAAACTTTTTCTTATTGTTATTCTATTCAGTCATACCTGCCGTCTAGTAGATGTCGAAGCAGCGACTTTTGGCTATTTAGGCGTTGCTGAGTTAATTAGTAAAGTTTTAGAATCGACTACTAAGGGAAAATATTGTAAAGCTGTTTTGAGAAACAACAACGTAGGTCATGATTTTAGGTTATATATTAGAAGGTGTCTTATAAACAGTACAAGGATGCGCTACATCGGCTTTAGGATATTCGACGTATTATATAAGTGTATTGCCTGGTTTAATCTAATAGTTTCTGAGTTATTAAATATTTTCCGTGTGTTTTTAAGAGGTGTTCATTTTAAATTTAAGAGCGGGGCAACATTTTAACAAAACTATCGGAACTACTTTAAACTTTTTCAAAGAGTTCATCCATTACGATTACGGGGGAAAAAAAGCGCCAAATACTCCGTTCAACTGATACGACTGTGATAGAAAAAAAACTCGCAACGCTCAACTTTTCCTTGAAAAATAGTAACTAAAAAAATTGTTGCATGGACCGCCACAATTCACTAGCGTCTGTCTGGTGAGTATGGATAACTTTTTCGCAGTTTTCCTTTATGATAAATATCAAAATCGAGACCAAGCATAGGCTCGTACAAGAATCCAAATAACCAGAAGTTTTTACATTTTTGGCTGCTTCGATCAGGTCTAAAATTCTACAGGTTGAAAAAGACTGTGCCTGTTAGTTGAATAAGCAAACATGTGTTTTTCGTGGAAACGCAGCTGGGGCACTTTTTTGGGTGGCATAATCTAATTTTTTTAATTGTATACTCTTTAATTCGTCCTCACTAAAATACTGGATTTTTTTTGCTAATGCGTTTATTGATAAATGCATTTGCATTTGACTATGTAGACAGCCAGAATTGTGTGACTGGGGGAGATTTCAGCGGACTAGCTATGACAAGATATGTGCGGGTAGAGTTCCGGTAAACTGTAATCACGTAAATTTTAACCATGTTTAGTTCTTCGAGACCTAGAAAAATAAATTGACTAAATAGAACGAACGAAGCCTTGCGAAAATAGTGAATTATTTCACAATGTTTTTTTATCGCTGTCTCTATGTCTCTGCTTTGATTTATGATTTGGTAACCACATTTGTTTGAAAACACTAACTATTGAATTAGTCACAGAAGCGCGCGATGTAATTCCAGCCACGAGTACAGCACATCTTCTAACATAAAAATTCTGAGAATTTGGCCAAATCTGGCCGAGTTTGGTGAGAGACACGTTAAACGCGCAAAGAAATTACAGGAAAAATGAACATTTAAATACCTGTTCAGGCTCGAGTTGAGCATGCAGAATCGGCTGCTGGACCCCTACCATCAAAAACACGCGTTTCGAATTTGCTCAATTTAAGGCACTCTTCAACCATTCGTCCTTAGTTTGCCTTTTAAGCAGGACCACGATCTATATGAACTGATGGCAAAGCTACAGGCAGCGAGAGAAGGCGTTTAATCTTCAACACTTCGCTATTTAACAGTTGCTGTACATACACTGCCAGTTTTATGAAGAATTTGAAATATCGCGATGATTGTAAGATAACTGTAAGGCTTACAATTGCTTATCATAAATTTCCATAAGCAAAATATGATTTTTGTGCTGGCATTCTGAAATCGTATTTGAGACCAAACTGTACATGTAGCGTACAAAATCTCTATAGTTGACACAAGTCGGAAGATAGAGATCCGCCCATTAATATACTAAGTCTCGTTTAAGGATGGGAAATATGAGGCTGGGGCATTGGTTAATTGGACTCTTAAATAGCGGTAAAAAAGTTTTGTGTAAAAAAAAATAAATTTTTGTTCTGTTCGAAAGAACGAGGCAAACGTCTTTCTTTCTGGTATGTCAAACCTTTAGGACTGCTTCAATCGATTGCTGTCTACTGGCTGTTACATTTATTGTTTGCCTAAATCTCAGAACATATAACGGGGGCAAGAATTATATACTCTGGTAAAAAAAAAATATTGTTATTTTCGTAACGAGAAGAAAATTTACCAATTAGGTTACAATGGGCAAGCACTATCCGAGTCTTGTGCGTAAACACTGCTATCTTTTGAGCTATCGGGAGATTCACCGACGGATCGTTCTGTTTGTAATACGCGCCTTGAACTTAAGTATTATTCAGCGTCCTAATACAGATAGCAAGAACTTGAGGTAACCTTTACCTGAGCACATGAAAAGCTGACTCGCTCTTCTTGTTAAGACAACGACGGATGGATGGGACGTGAAGAAGGATGTCAAAAAAAAGTGCTATTAAATGCGTCCTTTAGTAACTAATAGATCTTAGGAAATGAATCGACTCTTAGCTGTAGCATCGTATTATCACTAACCAGTTACGACTTAGATTAAATAGGATTACATCATTCCTATCTTGAAATTTCCATTTTTAAATAAAGCACTTGTATCCTGATATACCAAAACCACAAAGTCTGCAGGATAACAGGTGTCCTTTCAGCACAATTACAGATTGCGCAGAAATTGAAACATAGAATATAATACAACAGTAGCATGTTAAAAAGTTGATAAGAAAACACAAAGCTTCAGAGAAGAAGTACTAACAACAGATATTTGGCAGCAACTGAGTAAGGCTATCAGTGCGTCACGTAACAGCTATAATGTATACGTATTTTCCAAGTGTAAATAACGGTCGCACTTGGTGTAATGCCAGGCTTCCGTAAATGAAGTTTCGTAGATAGATTGCATCGGCCTACAGATAAAATTCTGTTTAAAATTTGTCTTCAGCAGAGTGCATAGAGCCATTATATGAGCACTGTTTAATTAGTTTTCAATTATAACAATCCACAAAAATTATCACAGCATATAAACTGACTTGGCGCAGAATATAGCTATTAGCAAAGGCGCTGGCTCAAAATTTATGTTATTAGCTTCCATTAAGCCATCCAGCGCCTTATCGTATAAAGATATAAATATGATAAGGATTTTTTTTAGCTATATTTTTTATTTATAATAATGATAAAAAATCATAATTAACAAGTTTTGGCAAAATCATTACAGGCCCATCAGTGATATTGGCATCGCGGAGCACACTGGCTCGCCACTGGCAGCCTCATCTGCGCTCTAGATCCTTCAATGGGTAAGCAATAGATTAGCAAGAATCGATACTAAGTTGCAAGTACATCGATACTCGCATGGAATATATAATATTGATGACATTTTGATGGTGTAGGGGGACTCGACGTGCTTTCTATAACAGTGTTATTTAGGTCCACCAATATGCCTAATGTTTTGCAGGTCAGCCGCAAATGACGTTATTAAGCCTTTTGAACAACTGATTATTTTTTTCTGCTTATTAAAACAACACCGTCACATAAATATGACCTTTAGCAACAGAGACAGAGGAAACGGGCCAATATGCATTTGCAATTAGGGAAAATTTAAGTTTACAGTAAGGTAAAAACAAACTTACGATCGAAGTAGAGATGAACTAAATAATTCGAGTTTTACGTCCCGCATCGCCGTTTGCTTCATACAGCTGGCGCCGAACGGAAATCCGCGTGTGTCTTACACTCAGTTCGCGTCTTCTTAATATTCTCTAATTTCGGTTATCCTTTATTTTTAGCAGTCCTAAGAAGAAGAAGCATAGCTTTATTATTCATATCTAAAGTGACAAATAGTTTATAATGAACTTTCCTAAAACCTGCGGGTCATACAACCTGGCAGGCTTTTCCCTAGTAGATCCTGAATGTTGAAAACGAGTCCTGCTGCTGCTTTTGATGGAGTATTTTTTAATTTGCTTCTTTAAAATGGAGCTGTTCTTGACCACAGAAGTGCCAACTCCGTATCGTATTCGTCATTCCAAACCTCAGATTTCGTTCCGCACTAACAAAGGATGTAGCGTTTCTCAAAGTTGCTTGCCGTCCAGAAAAGGGCCAGTTGAAAAAATAGAATTAACACGGCTTTGATGCAAATGCCAGTTTTCTGCAGGATGTACTAGTTTGCTCCTTCGCGCCCTCTTTGGCGCCAAATATAATTATGTATTTGGAAAACAATCCAGTGCTCGTTTTCTTAATCCTTATATCACAGCCTTAGGTTAGAGCTAACCGCCAATAAGCATTCTACCAATCGGCTGGCTTGCTGTACGTTCAGGATCGAACCTGGACCACAATCTTTAATTTCTAAGACTAGCAGGCAAATGCGTTATCCAAAAAGCACTATTCAAAAGACTATTTTCCTGTCAGTGACCCATTGTTGAATGAATGCATCGATTAATCAACAGCACCATAGCTAATGGACTAGAGCGTCTTATTTAAAAAATGGCCCGGTGAATAACGTAATTGAAATGCTCGTCCTCCGCAGCTGGGTAATGAATTGTGCAGAACTACTTAAATAAACAGCGTAGCAAAATTGTCTGCTACACAAGCGTAACAGTAACAGCTGCTTCTGCGTTACTGCAAAACCGCGAAAACTTAAACGTCAAGTATTTCTTACGATACGGGACGAGTTTAGTTGCTGTATGGCCATCCATTCGGCATTACCTGCACTTTACAGCATTGAAGAGGCCGGTCACAAGCCATATTACATGCCCTACTCTGATTCAGCTGCTGCGGGACGGAACATAGCATTAAAATATTCGTGTCTAACTGCTATTTGATGAAATTGTAACACGCGTCCATGCCGTGTACGAGATTGGAACTCTGAAAGGCTCATTACTGTACATTATTCAATATGGTTTGGTATATACATATATGTGTATGCGTACGTAGATGGGGACAACCAGCTGAGGGAAGCATGAAGCCTGGACTAGTCGCACCCAGGATTTGGTTCCCTGGGTCTGACGATTTGTCCATTGACCTAGGCTTATGGCCTAGCCTCCATATGAGCCCATTTATTAACCTCGTTGGCTATTTGCCAGCAAGGAAATTACAGACACACCGTTTATGCACTGTCTTCCACAGGGAAGTCTTAGACCGAATGGACGCTGCCATTTCTCATTAGAGGGTGGTGCGTCAGGACGCCTTGGGATGCCCGATCTCCTGAAATCTGATTTATGTCTACTATAAATGGAATACTAAGTATTGACTCTGAGCAGTACTGATAACATTATAATGAAAAAAATGTTGAGGACCTAAGCGAATCCTAAGCTTTCAGGATGTACTGCTAGCCTGATTGGTGAGGGCCTTAACTTACACAACCTTGAGGTTAACTGCAATTTCTTCTCCATTTCTTTAGAAGAAACGCTCTGAAAGAGCGTTTTCTTTTTTACTGGTGAAATCATGCTAAATCAACTACAAAGATCATCATAACAGAATATGTAAAAGTTAGATAAGAAGGTAAAGAGCGTCTATCAATTTAAACAGTTATGTACGAAACGTAGGGCTTATATATCTTTGGTAAGGTGAACAAACGCACAAGCTAAACGAGGTTACTAGCACAAATGGGGCCAAGCAAGAAGGGCAAGATTTTTTTTTAAACTTCTTGGCTTAAATTCCCATTGGTTAATCACGATTAATTATATTATTATATTTAATGGGGATGTAACAAGGCATAGAAAGAATGTGTAGTCTCTTTGAAGCTAGTCCCTGCTTGCAATGTTGATATCCGACTTCAAACAAAAACTATGCATAATCAGACGGTTTCAACTATGGGTACTCAATACCGATTAAATTAACCGATTGAATCACACTTTCTACTATCTACCTACCAGTTTAGCTTTTGAAAAGGTTTTTTTATCAAGATAGTGCTTGGCTTGTCTTCGATGGTCTCAAGGTGCCTGACTTCGGTGGTAATGTGGTATTCTTCGACGTGACCAGATCTATCAGTTGTTCCTATGCAGTTTCTCAAAGGCGTTGGCTGATCTACATTAACCCTCCTTTGACGGGGAATCAAAACCCTTTGTATATATTTTAGCACTTTTTCTAATCTAGCCATAATACTAGTTAAAATTAGAAAGTACTGTGTCCCCGATGACCTAGTGATACCTGTCTCTTCACTGCATTTGATGCCCAATTCTCCTTAAAACTTTATTTCTGGCAGTTCTTTCCACTTTATTATAGTTCCCTGCCATTTTGTTTATCTTTATCGACTACTCGCTACTTTGTTTTAACGATGTTGCTCTACCTCTCAGTCTCCCCTTACAAGGTAATTAATTACTTTCTGCAACTTCGATTTGTTACTTCCGGCCTGCTCTGCCAGACGTATCCGTTCTACCTCTACTCTCTACCACGAGAGGTTTCGTGGGCTGTTAGAAGAAATGCTAATCTTAATTTATCTAATCCTCGTTGTTCGCCACTGCACAATCGTGTGGGGCCAAGCCATGGCTGTAAAACTGACCAGCGCTAAGTCCTACAAAACGTGCGATTTTCATAATCCCTCGTGCCTTCCCAGCGTCTCCTTACCGTCAAGGTCTCCGCACGCTTGCCAATATTTCCCAAATCCATAATCTCGACCTCTTCCTTTTAGCTATTAACCAATTGATCTAAAACCTCTTGGCCATGATACTAGCGTTATTGTTGCTATTGTCATTACTGCTACTGCTATTGTTAGTTGTTTTCCTTTACCCTACTTCTTCATATATTCTTCCATTATTTCAACTGCGCATCTGCAAGTTACGAAAAGCCACTCAATGCTGAATATCTTCGTCTTCTATTTTTCGATTCAGAGAAAAAGGTTGAATTTCAGATGACGGTATCCCATGCGGAGACATTTATAGCAGTTTTATAGTTTGTACTTTTCGTTGTCGAAATAGCACAACGATAATGATGCTCGTGGCATTTTTTATTTACTGCTTTTATTGGCAACAATAGAGTTCTTATACATATGCTCACAGAACTGTGCTGCCGCTGTAGTGCAGAATTGTTGATCAATCGTTTTTCTCTCTACTTGCCATACAGCAGAAGAAACAGTAGAGTATGTGTAGAGGAATCCCTATAAGTAATCTGCCTATTCAGTATTC
Source organism: Varroa jacobsoni (assembly GCF_002532875.2). Taxonomy (NCBI): domain Eukaryota; kingdom Metazoa; phylum Arthropoda; class Arachnida; order Mesostigmata; family Varroidae; genus Varroa; species Varroa jacobsoni. The sequence continues at coordinate 85,613 of NW_019213292.1, read as the reverse complement.
AGTTAAAATGGCCTTTGCGCATAAACGTTTTTTATTATAACTTGCGCTCTTTCTCCTTCGGTTTCTATTTTCATTTGGGATCAGACGCCTCACGGAGGTGGCTCCTCCGGCACCGATGGTGTGGCCTTCCCCCCTCGATAGGCCATCTCCAGTCATCAGTTCAGGGCCCGAGCAAAGAGAAAACGCAGGTGGATCGCAGTCGAGTTCGCCGTGTGCTGGTGAATGCAACGGAGACGACGAAAATGGATTGAAGCACCAGCCGGCAATGTCGAAGGCAACTCTCGCTAAAATGGCCCGCTTACGTCGAGAGCGACAACAGAAAGTTAGAAAGTAAGTAGAAGGAAGTTTTTGACTTATATCTGCTTCAGTTTTGGTTATGACCAAGCAACGAGCAGTGAACATGTTGAATGTCTGCTAATTAGTTTCAAAATGAAATAAGATAGCGTAATTGATACTTAGTAATCAACAGAATAATGTACGCAAAAATATTTCCTTATTAAATTATTTATATAGCCAGTATCTAAATAAAAGCTCTCTTCATTCACGCAGGTTGTGCGAGCTATGTATCGTTGGCGGGACTTGAAAGGGCAGTCCCATGGTCTTTTGTCTCAACCGGAGGCGTCTGGCCCTCTAAGCCGCTGATTTTCCAATACATCGTAGATTAATGAAATAGACATACACTCGTTTTGTGAAATTTAATTACATTGTTTAATACGTTAAAGACTATATTTGAGTGAATGAGCTAAAGCCAGTACTATTTTCCAGCGGAAATTAGAGAGATTCGTTCCAAAGATCTCGAAAAGTACGAAATGAGAGCCTTTGAATATTGAGGGGTGCTTTAAACTGGTCCGTATTGTTGAATTGGTAATGGTAATTTCCATAAATGTAGCCCTGAGGATTTGTCTAATTCAGTTGTCCTATTTGCAGCGCGGCATCAGTTCCAAACCTGGTAGCGCACCAAAGAGTTCTGGCAGGGATAAAAAAATCCCTGAAGCAGGTACAACAAAAGGAGAGTTGGACTCTACAGGTGGAGGCAATGCAACAGCTCGGCAGGGCCGCGGGAGCTCTCGATCAACACTTGCTAGCATTAGTAGTTAGGAGTCTTTTACAGGTAAGCCCTTTTTCTATGATATATTTTACATGAAATTCCGTACATCATAATTATGGAAAATCTGTCTTATCAAACCATTGCCCGTCATAGTAAAGATGCCAAAACGTAATGCAATACAACCGCTAACTGTTCAATGTACCTGCAATACTTATTATCTGGGATTTGATCTGATTTAATTATTAAGCCTTGTTTATGTATAACTGGAATATTTAGAAATATTAAACCATTGGTAGGGCAAGATGTGTAGTCATTCAGACACATTTAACAAATTCTTTAAACATTTAGAAAACTAAATATTATTAAGACCACATCTTGTGTCAGTTTTATTTAGTCCACATCAATTCTAAGTTGGGAAATGCTTCCTAAATCCTGTTCATCGCATAGACAGCGAAAGTTGGCTGCTTCTGCCTATTCGTAAACCTTGGGGCGGCAGTTTTTGAAATTGATAGGTAACCCCATTGCTGAATGAAGTATCGAAACATCCCGGTTTATCCATATGTAATCATCGGTCACGCCTCACAACTTACCCTTCGGAGAAAATAGCGTTGACGCTAAGTAAATAAGGTTACAATAATGTGCATGAAAGATAAGTTAGTGAAATATATTGAATACTCCACAATGAATACTCGAAGATGTTCAGAGTTTCTTACTAAAATTGTTAGTATATCATATGAATGTTGAGTAACAGCCCTGTACGATGAACATGATCATAAGGGCGTGATAGAAATGTATGTCTTCAGTGCAAGACAATTGAAGTTTCTTATTAATCTCTCATTGAATACAAAAGCAGAGGTGGCACTGTCTTTGTACATTGGCTGAGAGATGTTTTTGTTCCGGTTTTTAAACACGCGTGGTTTATGGTACAATATGGAGCCATTAAAATGGATTCTGAACCGGTAAAGTGTAACTATAGGCTGGCAAAAATTAGCGCCTTCGGTGTCTTTCAGTCTGTCCTTGATTGACATTAAAAAGCTACCGAAATAATATCGGCCAGGCCTACTCTATAATTGAGAGTATGTGTTACCGATAAATGACCTGATACTGAGTTTAAAAATGGTATTTTCAACGCACTGTTTTTATCTTTCAAATTCGTCAGTCGCCTGGAGCCTCTTTGGAAAGGAATCATTTGCAGCCGTCACCTACATTTTTAGCTGTACACTTCTCACCGTTCCACTGGACCAAATATCCTAGCCTGACTCCATAACCTTTTAACACTGCAAAAATACGCAGATCTAAAATATGCTGCTTGTCGCCACTCTTTGATATTGATCTTCTGGACCCGAAATGGTCAAGTCTTGTAGTCTGAATAAACGACGAAAAAGAGTCGGGCCGACGAAGGAGACTCTCAACGATACACTATGCCTGATCGTGGCCATATATGCTCAAAAAAGACATAATATAGCGATATTAGAAGACAAGAGATCGACATTAGTTACGTGCCAGCTTAATGTATGCGATGCATGAGTAATAACATTTCAACGACACGTTGCGCCGTTTTCGTCATACTGGATCTATTTGTGCTTATAAATATTACATTACGCTCCCTTTTCTTGCTTCATCTATTTGTTTTCTAAAATTCCCGCAACCTCCTTTAATGTCATTATTAGGTGCCTGTATAAGTATAAACGTTTCGTGTTCGAGAAGTTTTAGTTCCTATAAAAACGACACATTTCATGTTCAAATTAAAAGGTCCTAATCGACTACAGTTCCACATAAAATTTCTGTGCACTACAAGGTACACTGTTAATAGAATTAAATAAATTATGTCTAGGCGAAGTTCTAGGCGTTTGGGGTGGATATTCTGATACAAAGTTAATACTCTGCGCCTATGCAGGACGGTAGACAGTGAAAAACTTATTTTTGCTTTCATAACTATGTATGATATTAAATTGGACTGTTGTCTCCATAATAGTACCATAAGGGAACAAGTTATGATCCCAGTTAGATACGTGTTGAGCAAACGGTTCGGTAGAACAGAAAATTTTCCTCTGAAATCCAACTAAAACTTACAGTTGCAATTGAATTCATTGGCGGTCATAATTTTGATCGACAATCGTATTTACACCTCAATCATGCGAAATACTCTCGTATGATTGAGGTGTAACAAGCCTGATACAGCATTGAAAAAGCTTCAACAGCTTCAACAAAAGTACAACAGCTTATGCGATCGCGTATTAATTGATGCGCAACGTATTCTGACCCCCCCCTAGTTGCCTATCCCAAGTTAGAGCTCATATTTGACTTGAGACAAGCATTCTCTTGGCGCCACGTCGAGCGAACGATTTTGCAAGAGGCTCTTTTGTGTTAAGGAGCAAAGCAGCGCCAACTTCGACTATAATCAGCGTAGATGATGCATGCAGACCGACTGTTGGCGAACTTTAGCTGAAGTCTTACTATAGATGTCCTTAGTTATTAGCGAGTCGATACAATAAGACGGAAACGCGTATTAGAAGGACCGACGTTACGGTCCTCATGGTCCTCTCCGACATCCACAGAACTCCTCACACAAACGAATCCACCTACTATCATCAGGTTCGACGTGACTTCAAAAGAATCACATCTACGTAATAAATCACATTGGTTTAAAATAAAATAGGCGCTTTGCTAAGTTTCTATGGCTTGACAGAATCAAGAAATTCAATAGGCAACAACAATGCAGGGATACGTACAACAATGGCTTAGACGATAGAACAGCTAGAAACTGTATCAGCTAATAAGGGTGTAATTTATGGCCTGCATGTTATGTATATATATATATTATATAATTAAGGCAAATCGTATTAAAGGTACGTACAGGCGTGTGTGACACTACGCAGCATGTCAAGCTGCATCTAATAAACATGGTATTAAATTTATTTACACGCTACGCCAGTCTCTGAACAGATACGCATGCCCAGCTTAAAAGCTGCTGTTTGTAAGTAGTCCCTGTGTAAGACTGAATTGATCAATTCGGAAGACAATCCAAGTTCACCCCATACCCTCATCACGCATTTTACGAAGCCGAAACTGGACGAAATGTTTCTTCGTTAAAATAAAGCTTTTTATACGAATTTGAAAAATCCCTAATAACTTTGAGTATGTGCCTCCGCATTTCAACAAAAAGATTGAGTCAAATTGTCGATTATTTCGATGGCCAAAATCAGAAGCAGCTCCTATTCGTTGAATCAGAAAATCACATAAAGGTCAAGTAAGGATGATCGTTCGGAGTCAGATCTGTACATGGGCTTTTGTCTGTCAACAAGAACAGGATAAACCAACATGGTCGACTTCACAAATCGTCGTAAATTTAGCTTGACTACCGTTCAAGCGATGAATAGGTGTGCTAACGAACTTATTTTTCCACGGCGATCCCTAAATTCATATACCTCAAATAGAACAGGCTGCGACCGTCAAGCAGCATTGCCGCCTGGTCAGCTATATAAACACGAATGCGACTTTTCGGCCTTAAATAATCGTATCGGTACAGTATAGCGATTTATATTTGTACACAGGATTCAAGTAGTTATAGTACAATAGGATAGTTTATTTGAAAAGAGCGGGATGTTAAACGAACGCATTGCAGCCATCGTACTACACTAGCGACTGTAGTCACTAGACTGACGTTCAATACGTATTTAGTTTTGGGAACAAACCTCGAGTAACTTGATTTCTGCTCGTATGATGCTTATACACGCACGATATTGATGTTGGATATACTTATATAAATCTATAAGGAAATATATTTTACTTCCGCTAACCGTATCGCGAACGTATAACGTTTATAGCTAAATGCCTTCTCTCAGCTAAACGTGATAGGTTCTGATTGTGTTGATGTTCTTTCCAGGAGGTACGGAATCTACGTAGTTCGGTATCTCGATGCGCAATTGCAACGATCTGTCAGTTGTTCGAACAACAAAGCGTAAGACGTATTTCAGTCTATAAATATTTGTATGAGTGAATCTACTTTTGACAACATACGCTGCAGAAATCTATCGAACTTAAAAAAGATCAAGCAAAACGCGTTGTTATTCGAAAAAATCTAAACTAAGTAGACAACGCGGAACTATAATTTGTAAGGGCTATTACCAATTAATTACATGATCTCAAAGGTAAGACCCGAAGAGAAAGTTGTGGCAGCACATATCGGGCTTGATTCCGCGTCACGTACGTGAGCCCTACGCGTTTACACGTCTGTCATTGTAGTATCTTTTGCTTATTGGAGAAGTTACGTGAAGTTATGCACTAGTCCTTTTTGTCTGGGGCAGCTTCGGAAAGTCGAAGTTATCCCTTTCGATCGATTAGTTCCGCGCGTCTCATTTTCTGCGCTAAATGCCCCAATTTTCAAATTGAAAAACCGAATCTCATAAAGTTGCTACAAGAGAATAGGACTTTTATCATTTGGATGGGCTTATTTTCGTCAAGTTTCGAATCAGTCATTAATCAGGCGGTTAAGAGATTCCTTCCGCAATGGAATACACAACATATGTCAATTACATAAGGAAAGCAACAGAATCTTCGACACCCATCGATTATAACTCCACTTCATGTAAACATGGCCTCGTTTTGTGCTCTTCATACAGGTTTATCGAACGGTACCTTATGCCTCATCTATTTTAACAAGCTTCGACGAAAAGAAGAAGCGAGATTTCAGTCCTATGCGTATTGCTCCTATTTTTACACGATGCCAATTATACCACATTAAATAGCCAAATTTTCAAGTTATCCGTTATATAATCATGTGGACAAATCAATGACACGCCTCTGTAATTAGTTATAGTTTAATATACAGGTTTTGCTTGATTTTATTCAGAGTTGTATTTCGCTATATTATATATTGACATAAATGATCTATAGACCAAAATTATTAGGAAAATTCTGTATCTGTTTTTTTCATAACAAGGTTATGCATTCAAACCATTTTCGTGCAATATATATCAAGCGGTACGCTCACGCAGAACTTACAGCGTGGAAATATATTTCGGACATACAGGAACACACATTTATACAGGATGCTATGGTAAATCATATATAATTTCCATATCGGTTACCCATAATTCACCTGGCTAGCGCTTATAGAGTTGGCACAGAAAATAAATAAATCGTCCATGTAAGGCAATAGCGCGTTCACTGATGTTTGACTATGAATTTGTAAGCAGATTCGTATCGACTCTTCAATAGTCCAAGTTCGTCAATAAGGTCTGGTTTATACTTATGCAGGTGGAGCCCATTAGGCAGCTAAGAGAACTGAGTGTCTTTAGTAAAAACGTTAACGGCCCTACCTGGGCCAAATGCAGTGAACTTAGAATAGCGCGTTTACCTAAACTTCGATGGGTCAATACAGCCGTCCACTATACATTTTTTGAATAATTGCTTGGAGTGACAAGTTATTACAGTTATATTTGTGTTAGACTAAGTCTACAGTAGTTGTCCACAGAGGTCGGTAATCTACTTTTCGATAGTGGTATAAACACATCACGGTTGTGGGAAGCGATTATAGGCCTTTATTTTACTGGTTTGTATACTTACGATATCTACTATTATCACGTAGCTCGCAAAGGGCTTGTAAAGCCATTTCAGTAAATTTCTATTCTTTCTCTCTGCAACCTTTTCCATGAATATTCAGAAGTCTAAAGAGTTACGAACAAGGGCTGAACCTGGCTAAGTTGTCTTCGCAATTCTAACCTGAGGAACATCGAGCTGGCACACTTTGATTATTCAGTTGTGAGAAAAAAATGGCTCTGAGTTCTCTCCCTTAAGAAGTCCTGAAAGGTGCCCTAATGCTCGTATCATAATGCAACAAGTCCTTATTGTCAACAAAACTTGTCTGCTATCACGGGGGTAACTACGAGAAAGTTTATGCGTACGCTAGGATCTCACGGCTTTTCAACTTGGTAAACAATCTTTGTGCCCATCATTCGAAGCAATGTGTATGCGTCCGTAAATTTAAGTAAAGGTACTTTATAAGAGGCCGAATTTTGCAATGGTTCGGATAAACAGGCCTTGTTTGTCCTACGTTTGCGTTACGTCCTGAAAGCCCGAAGGTTCCGCGTTGGTGATTGTTAATTTACACAAATTTTATATGTATTATGATACTAGTTTTTCGTTTGTGGTACTGATCATGGACCTTAGTATCATAAGGGCGTTTGACCACGTTTGCCGGACCACGTTCTTCCAAAGGTTTTCAACTATTTATATACCTTAAGAAACTGTTCACTTGTAAGCTGTTGAAATAGTGATAAATTAGTATAAAATGCGCGGGCTCAAGATATACTCTATTAAATGCCTGTTAACATGACCAAGTACGTTAGTAGTAACGATACGTAATAAGAGCCCGTAACATAAAAATAGTCAAATAATAAAACGTGCGAAATGAACGAAAACAAATAGACCGAAGATTTGATTATTTTATCAGTCTAGTTAGTAATAAACGGATCCGTAAAAGTTTTCACTTAACAAAATTGGTTTTTATAAAGAACGGAGTCGCTCTCATAATATGATACATGTGCATCGATTACAGAGACGAAGAAGAGTAGGCTTTTTCTATTCAACTCTTTCTAGTAAAAAATATAGAGACCATACTTTATTTACAACACTTATTAAACGAGCAAGTTTTTTAATCACTCTGTTGGAGATTTTTCCGCTCACAATTTTACCGCGGCTCGTTACCGGTTGGTTTATTGAGGACAACACCCTATTTTTTTGCAGGCTTGTATCGATTCCGATATAGTGTTCATACGGCACGCAAGAACCAAGTTCTTGGGCGTGGTTTGGCGTCATGCCATAGCTAGTACTAGAAAATATTGTCACCCATAGTAATTTACAAAGGCATGTGTTTGCCCCTGATCAGGCAAATTATGGTAATGCTTGAAAATTGCAAGTTTAGAAAAACTTAAATAGGCAACAGGGCGATGTGTAATGTGCCTTAAGCAGTAGCCCGAGATATACAAGTTACAGCGCCAGAAGTTTCCTAGTGACATGAAAGTCGAATCAAGAAAACTTCCATATTAGTACGAGAACAAAGCTTTCATATAAGAAAAATTATCACGAGTACTAAGCAATAATAACTCAATAAGAAGTTAGTTACAGGCCGATATTTTCGATCAACCTAAGTAAGATTCAAAGTTAAATTTCGTCGAACTAGCACACGACCTAACAAAAAGAGATTTTTCTGTAACTTTTTGGCAGTGATTTGTATTTTAAGATTAACAACACGCATTTTTATTGCGAGAGAAGAAAGCAATCTATGTGTCAGGCAAGAGTTAATATGGAACTGACTTCTGAAGCGTACAGTGCCTTATTTATAAAGCTGATCCTTCGATTTTTTCTTAAACGAGTATTGTGCAATGAATTGATTTGATGATGCTTTTTAGAGGCGCTCGACGCGGCGCTATTTAAATTATGGCGACCTTTACGCTTACCGTGATTTAATGCCCTTTTAACACAAACTCATTAGATATACAGGCCTATTTAATAAACTGAATTTAGACATTCTGCAGTCTGTAGTTGAGAAGGGGCTACTAGGTTTCTAGTACATACTTTTATTAATTATAGCAAAGGTAATAACAATAAATTGTCTGTTAGGTTTCATTAGAGCTAATATTAGTAACGATAGTTGGCAAACAGAGCGCGTACCTCTATTTATATAATAAAACCTAATTAATAATCACATTGGATATATCATACACATTCTATCACGAAAGAAGCCATGAAGGGGGAAATAGGTATATAGGCCTAAAATCGAATTACTGAGTGTCTTTCATTCTTTTACCATATTCGGCCTCGTTTGCAAATCGTTCTGAAGATGCAAGAAGAAAAAGGTTCTCCATAAATACCTCTATGTATCGTTGAGGCTATCTCTTCGTTAGATTAGTTCAGATATGGTAAACATTTACAGAGGTTGAAACAGGATTTATACCGGTACGTATTGATCTAAACACTGGTCAAAGCATTGGGCTTTTTATTTGTCAGTTCGGTCCTTCTTTTACATTATTATTACTATTGTTAGCAAAAGAAAATGGTTGACTTAGCTAAATGCAAAGCTTTGTTCAGAAATAAGATGAAAACCCATTTAAATATTGGCGGCTTACCAAAAATCATATATATTAGAAAAATAAGTCGAAGTAAAAAGCGTGCCTTTCGTCATTATCGTTTGACGTAGCTACACTTTGTACACATGATTTACGTATAGGATATCTGAACGTTACTGACTGATTTATCTTTCGTTTAAGCGAAGCTTAACGATAGTACCTAACTTGAACTAGAACAGTTAGGTCTCAGCATTAAGACTGCAATAACAAATATATGCTAAAACTTTCCGGGTTCAAGCACAAAGGGAGAGGACGATGACTACGATATTTACTTATTTTGCTTGCTTTAGGATCACGACTTAAAACTTTCGGGGCATAATGTTGTTATGGTTATCCCAAGAGATAAAAAATTATGAAAGTAAGGAATTAGATTTCATGTAAGTTTGCTTAGCCGTGAAGTAACGCTTATGAGGGGTCCTATATCTTCGTATACGGCAAGATTACAAAATAGAAGCAAGCTAGTTGTTCTTAGACCAAAAAGGACTAATTACCATTTGTTAGGTTCTTCTTGTGCTTGATAAGACTATACATAACAGATAGTTCGAAGAATGGTAACTAGATGACGCGACTGGTGCAATGTTTCATACGTAACATTCTATAAGAACTATTTCGAGCTAAAGATGTTCGATAAATATGACATCTTATGTAAAAGTAAGTTATGTTAAAACAAGAACGTGTGGGTCATTTACGAGCGCGCGCTAACTTGTTAATGTAAGCGACAGCGCAGGACAACGCACTGTTGGCAGCGGCAATCTGATTAGTCCACGTGAGATCCGATCGGTAACTCTTCCTAAAAGTGAAACTATGTATTTTCTGAGTAACGTTAAATAACGAAAAAAAACTAGATACGATAAATATTTTATTGTACTATTTGTAATATTTTATTATTGCTTCTTGCAGATGAATGCCATGGAGCCCCATTTGGACCCAATTTGCCAATGTCTTCTGCACAAATCGGGCGAGAATGTACTTTTTTTTCGACAGGACGTTGATAGGTATGCCATTTTTTCTTATAGTGTGAATAAGTTCCCGGAATTATTCGTTCGGTGAAGCATCAAGGAGTTGCACCGCTTAAAAATTCTGATCGGGGTGGACCCTGTTAGTTTGATATAGGGTTTTTCCAATAGACTTATGGGACAACGCGGGAAACATATGCCATGATGAGCACTTGCTAACGCCGAAATTTGGGCCAACGGTGGCCCCATATTGATGGTTAGCACGGCAGCGCACTAAGAGGAGTACGCATTAGCTACCCAGACGACTTCAGGTATAAATCCCACAAGCGGTATTAAGAACATTTACCATATAAAATTATATTGAGAAAAGTGCCCGCCCGCAATTTATTCAAAACCCCAGCAACGCAACACTTTAACCGTGCGGCCTATTGGTTAAATTAAAAATTTAGTTCCACTCCCTGAATATCTCACTGAAGTTTGTGACGTTGCGAGACGAATCAATAAAGTAACTTATATCAAGATAATTGTATCGAATAAAAATTCCCATATGAATTAAATTTCAAGCTCTGCTTATCTCCATAACAAATAAATTCGATCTGTTAACATTTAGTGGCCTAACAACCCTCTAGCGTTTTGCCATCTGGCCTTTGTTATTAGGATCGAGTATAGGTACATTGTCTAAACATGAATCTTTTTTTAGGCTATTCGAAACAGCCAGGTAGAATATTCGTTCGTCGGGCATGTACGTATCATGATATGAGTTAGTTTTGTATTTAAAGGTCCTGATATTTGAAGGACGTTCATTTACGCTAAACGAAAAAAATGCCAATAAAATTTTTAAAAAATCAGAATGGAAGCATGCTTCTTGAACTGTTTAAGGACACTATGTCTAACTCTTGTAAAAGCTTGGAAATGGTACAGCAGAGCGTATTTATTCATTCATTTTGTGCAATACTAATCAATCTAATAGAAAACTATTAATTTAATTAAAGAGTCAGCGAAATATTTTTCCATTTATAGAGCGCTGGAGATGATCCTCGAGCATACGGCTCCCGCCCGGCTGGCTGTTTGTCTTATAGACCACGGAGCATCACACCGAAATGCGTCTGTTCGAAGAACCTGTTCTCACTTTGCCTACCGGTGTCTTGAACGGATGGGCGCAAAGAGTGCCCTGGAAAATCGGCAGTTTATGGAAAAGGTGTGTAATAATTGTATATGACTTTATAGCTTAAAGCATTACCTTTGAATCATCTGACTAGCCCCAATCAAGATTTTTTTTTCCACGAAAATTTATTTTACTTTGCCAAAGTTTTATATTCATTACGATAACTATTTTCACCATATGGGTTATGAACCTAGTAAACAATTGCAGTTTCCACCTGTCCCTTATTACGGTATGACATCGTTTGGTCGAATTACTTTAAGCAAGTGAACTACTAATAGAACTTGTGTTATGTTTATCGTATCGTAGTCAAACAAATTTATCGAGCTGATTCGTAAAGTTCCCATTTTAACTAATATTTAGTCTGTAGGCGACACTCGAGCACGCAATTAAGGCAACCTGCGTAAAGCGCCAGCATGATCAGCTAGAACAGAAGACGGCTTTTTCATTTTCTTCTTTCCTAAATTCCTAGCCATTGGTGGTGCGCCTATCAGGAAAATTACTGTAGTTAGCCTATCTGTCTCAAAAATCTATGCTATTTCGTCCTTTTTTCACGCCGCACTGCTCAGAAGCTCTCTCGTTCCAGCTAAAAAAATATCACTTTGACGAATGAATTTGGCAATCTAGAGGGGCTCCGTTTGGAATAAGCTCTTTTAAACTATTCGCTTTATACCCATGTGTTGCTCTTCAACATATCTTCATTCGGCGAAATATTTTACAAACATTTTAATTTATCGAAAATGAGTGAAACGCGTGTGGATACAACGAAACTACTAAACCTACGCTTAGTGCCATAAAGACCCAGTTTTTAATCTAATTCGAGAGAACGGCGTGCCTGAGGCCGCAAATTTAGGCCGACGATGTTTGAACACGGGTTTTTAGCAGAGCTTGAATAGCTCGAAAAATATCCAATCGCGTCAATATTATGGAATGAGAGTTGAAGTAACAAGGAGTCCAAAAGGAAGAGAAACAAGGAGATACTATAAACGATAGAAAAAGGCGTGAGCGAATAATATTCCATCCAAATAAGTCCAGCACCTGCATCCATATACTCTATATAATTTATAGCACAGTCAGCAACAGCTGAACTTCAATAGTTAAAATTCGATATATATTGCGAGAATATTGCTTCACGCCTGGTCTAGATATCGGGAAACCTACTAAAGCTAACTATGTGAGCTGTTATAATCTGAAATACAGCCATTGTTGGCTCTGAGCAAAATTGGTATTCTGATATTTGTCTGCAATTGCTAACGCTGTGACAAAACGAGGCCACCATTACTTCGCAATAATTAAAAGAGAATTATTCTATTCCTGTCCCGCACTACGTTCACTTCTATCGCTCACAATTTACTACGCCTCTTTAGCGGCATTCGGCGACGAGGCCAGTCATCAATGGACCAATTCGAAGCCACGTTTTTCTTGAAATACTGTCCTCTTATAGTAGTAAATCGATCTTTAATTAACTAGCCAAAAGTCGCTTGATACTTTACCTATGTGAAGCTTATAAGCTTGAAGTAAAGAGAAAGTAGTGAAGATTGCAATGGTCTATCCATTTCAGACGTCGCCATCACCACAGCAGGACATTTAGGCTTAGTGTCTATCAGTGTAAAGGCGTGACAATCAATTTTGCCTTTGCTAGTTCCTCTACAATGTTTTTTTTCTTATATATGAAATTGGAAAGTCAGCTCTTAAAATTCTGAGACGGATAAAGATACCTAATCTTAGTACCCAATAATATTTATTCTATTGCACATTAGAGATACCGGCCGGGTGGCTTGGGTAATCAAGTGACCGTGTAGTGTATGTGAAGTACGTAGGTCTTCTGGTTTGGAAAAGTGACGCTTTCAACACATAAATGTGACGATAGCTATAAGAACACAACAGCACGTATCTAACGCCCACATTGTAGTGGGCCTCGCTTCTCTATCGAATCTATTATAGGTCGAAGCTGCCATTTTTTCAAATCTCATCTTTCTGTCTCTTTATTTTTACATAGTCATAGGTTTACACTGTTATTTTTGTTTTATCATATTTTTTGCGTACATAAATTATGCTACAAGCAGCGTACATCGGTAATGTTCTGTTCGTGTAATCAATGAACCCTCATGACTGTTAAAATTTTTAAACATAGCACATATGTTTTTTTTTGCGTAGAACAAATAATAAGGCAAACATGCATACAGAGATGTGTATCAGTTTAGTTTACAATTCGGACCTTGCCAACCTGAACCTCACAAAATGAGAGTATTAATTAAAGAATAGATATGATATCTAGGAACATATTTAGTATTTGATGTGGCTCTATTATTATTAGATTGTTCAATATGTTTCCGCATTTTGTATTGTTCTTCTTTTCCAGCTTCCCGTTGTCTCTGGTCAAGTCTCATTGTCAAATGTCTTTTCACTGTTTTTACAGAAGTTAGGATTTTAGAGTTGTTGTATTATATAGAAGACGACATTCGTTTACGGATTAGAGGTAAAAATGTATCGAACATAAGACTGAATAAACTTAGGTTAGGTTAATATTAATACATGCCTTCTATGTTTAACATAAATGGTATATGCAGTTGTTGTGAGTTATCGAACTGATACGATGCTTGGGGCCCCGTATGTTTCGATAAATTTAATTTGCTATATATATTGAATCTAGGAATAAGAAAACATTTGCATTTACTTTTTAAATCATACTTTTTTATTTGTCGCTGAATAAAATAGTACTAATTAACTGGTGAGATCAAGAAGTGATACATTTCTTTTGCTAAATAAAATACCTTAACACAATTTTTTTTGTTTTGGTTATTAATAGGCCGTCCCCAGTTACGCACACTGGTTGATGGATACGGCGCCTTTGACAAGATACTACGGGCGCTCAGCATTTGCCCTATTGGGTACGGAGCAATCACTCGACAAACTGGTAATTAATTACTTGAAAATCAATATTGAGTACCTAATGCACTGCTCTATTTACAACATACTTCACTGTTGCCATCCAAAGACACCTGTTGCCTTTTATTGACTTTAAGTCGGAATTTCTATTATGGCTATCAGCTTAAACTGCATCGGGATAAAAATTGTTTCAAATTTGGCGCGTTTGGTACCTACGCCTTCTTCTATTTCATACATGTCCCGTTAACTTGATAGCTCAATCCGATAAACAAAATTACAAACAAAAAAAAAAAGGAAAAAGATAAAAAAAACGTATCGAAGTTCTATAATAGAGAAAGGGCATCGCACTTCAGTGAAGCAATTCAGGTACTACAGTTTACTAAAAAATATATTCTGTTTGTTATTTTTAAAAATAGGGATGTTTTTTGTAGTCTATTTGTTGAGTTCATGAATCACCTGCTTGTGAGCAACCCGCCGTTTTAGATTGTTATTTTTTGATGCTCCCTGTCTCTGAATTACTGAACCAAATGGAATTAAGGCGCGTCATTGGACTAGATGCATGGGTCTTCATTGATTGTCTAAATAAGGCTAATTCTTAATTAAAGTCAACACATTATGCAACAATAGTCTGGGGCAACGATTCAGCCAGCAGACCAATAAAGCCACAACAGGTATTCCGTAATAGATATACTATATTCATTGTAGAATCAGTTTTTCAGTAAAGTTTTTAGTACAAGTAAAAAATGTTTGGACCAATATATGTTATGTAGGGCATTTCATTCAGGCTGGAATCGTGTACAAATAATTGATTGCTCCAGTTGAACCTTTTGTCTCTGGATAGGCGTTAGCCGCACGAGGTCCTATGGACTTCCGAACATGTTCGTTACTGTTAAAAGAACGCGGAAGTCGAGGCCAAGTCGTCAGAGCATCGTTTTCAGATGCTAAAGTACCTACAAACATATATATCTATATGTTCTTTAGCATTTGTTCTTCTAGGATAATGCGTTTAAATTGGGGAAAACTTTGGCAGGCTGTTTCTCGCAACAAGCCAGAAGAAAGTTGGGTCTTTTTAGAACAAAACAATCAATTCTTCATGATAATGAACAATGCCTAGCTCTTTGGAATTTAAACGTAGATTACCTATTATCTAATCGTTCTGTGCTGGATGGACCTTCCTTTTTTTTTTTCAAAAATCGATGGTCTGTTACTGGAAGCTTTTGCTTTTCGAAAAAATTGAAAAAACTTTCATAAAGCAAGCTGGAATATTCTTAATATGGTTTAGATTTAAAGAGTTCGAAAACGTATTAAAACGTCTCGAAAAATCATTTTTGATAACCTAGGGTTCTAATACGGAAATTAAGCGCCGCTGCTGAGAAAAGAATTCTATTTGCTCATTGAGTGCTTCAGATAAGGTCCACCGGTTATTCTCTTTAAGACTATTTATGTCTTTTCACACCTTTCAAACATGTTGGTCGTTTTGAGCATTTTTGAGACCTCCGACCTGCTATCAGCGTAATTTTTTTTAAATTAATTTTTGTTGGCGTCCGTGTATGTGGCGTATTTGAACGATACTTTAATGACTCTGCAGTTACCACTATCGCTCGACGCATAGCTACTATTGAAAGTTAACTGCGGGCGAAAAAAGTAATATTTTAGTGTTTATTCTCAATTTAAGCTGTAAGCGGCGCGGATGGTGATTATATTGAACAAACATGACCGTCAGAATTGATTCTTTCGGCCCATGCAGAAGATTAGTTAAAGTATTTGTTTTAATTTAGACTCATAGAAGCAAGACATGTGAAAATCTATCAGTTTAGACGCGTTGCCTACTATTTATAAGGCACGAAAGGCGCATTCACGGCAAAAGCAACTATTAAATGTATATATCAAATAAGTTCAGGACCAGTTCGGACGCGATCGGAACATAAAAGTCCCAGCCGCGGGACAGTTGTCAATTTTATATATATATATATGTGATTGTGGCTTAACCGGTTTGATCTTTCATGAATGTATGCTGCTTACTAGGATACGGCGAAAAAAGGCCTTGCTAGTTTGGCACATGGATACGTAGTGCACTTTGCCAATCACGTTCCTGTTTTGTTTCTGTATCCTTTATAGGCTCAGCGGTATCTTTCGCCGCCCACTTGGCGAAACGTGCAGTCAATCCTTAGGGTAATCCAGGACAAAGGAGCGGGTGATCGGCCTCAGGATGAGCACAGCGCACTGCTGACGGCTCGAAACAGCGCTGCGATTTTTAAACAACAAAATAGTATTTTGCCTAGCAGGACACAACCCAGGAGGTAGCCATAGGAACTGGCTGTGAAACTGTGCTATTTAAAAGGTAACCATTATAATGCAACCAGCAGAGAGGAAAACTGAATATAGTAGACAATGTTTTCATCACTAGCTAAAAACAGTAACTGTAGTGCTGTTGCGTAAATCTGGTTTGCGATGGCCGCAAAATCATTAACATGTTACAAAATCCATAGTTTTTTTCATATATATAGGAAAAATACATTGAAATTGAATATATATATATATATATATATATATATATATATATATATATTCAATAGCTAATTTTGCCCAAGACTATCGAATAATTTACAGCGATAATTATTTACTGTACCATTTCTGCAAAGTATGCGTCCGCATATATAGGTCAAAGAATATCAGTTATTACATTGGCGATATTAACAGAAAGATCCTAGTTTGTTGCAGATTCTCGCTGCCAACATTCTAATTTCCTATTGAAAGCAAGCTAAAAGGCGTGGATCCCCATGAATATGCAACATTGGGACGAGAGCATCTTGTGTCCCCCCCCCCCCTGTATGTAGTCCATACGACTCATATATACACACTTTGTACTAATCAATAAAAATATCCGTTGTATGACATAAAAGATTCGTCCCAATCTTAAAGTGAATCAGTTCAGGAATCGTGCTTAGAATTTTGTCAGGCTTCATGTATCCCCGGGGTGTCCAGTCATAAATAAAAACTCTTCCAGGTTTACTCTATGTGTTTATATATTGGTTATTACATTTAGTATTAAAGATGTTTCAGTGTTAAGAGATGCAAAGGCACACGAAAAATAATACAAAATTCGGTGGGTTTTTATTTATGTACTTTTAGTGTAAACATACATCAAAACTATTAAACTAAAGTAATGAGGAGCTATCATGGCTAGCTGTGGAAAAGCTCAAAGCCCAAATGATGATGATACACTTTCCCCAAACAATAAACCAGTGAGCATTAATGAGAAATAAATAATAATAACAATATTTCTTTAACAACCACAAAACTTTGTTTTATGTTATAAATTTAGGGTAGCATATACAAGATACTGAATAACCCAAAATTAATTTTTGAGGGGATTATGGAGCTTTGCGGAAAAATGCTTTTCCCAACCGGAAGAATATTTCTTACGCTAACCTCTACACAAAAGTAGGCAACGTCATGGCTATATCCAAATGCCCCTAGACCTCTGGCCAAAATGGGAGATTTTAAAGCAATTCCCGTTATTTGAGCTTTTATTGCAAGTCATTTGGAATAAGCTATGAAAATTAATTCATTTCCCAATCAAAACCGTATTTCTCAAACGATTTCATATATTTCGAAGTGATATCTTGCAATTTACCTTTTTCGCCCAATTCTAACTTCTTGCTTTGTCTAACTAATATCAGCGTACCATGGCTTATTTCTTTTCAGTAGAAAGCGTTTCATTCATTACTCCTTCAAGGACTAACCACGGGTTTTGGAACACCTTGTATAGAAGATACCACACGTAGGTACTAGCTAGTGACCTAAATGACTGTATCTTGGCATTCTGGAACAACCTAGCGAGTACGAATAGATTGCTCTATAATTCTAAAAATAGTTCTATTATTAGAATAGTAATTAATAATATTAGAATTAGTGTCACATGTGTATCAAGACAATGATGTACCACATGCAACCATTCAAACGTCTCGGATGCCATTTTAGCGGCTCCCTAATACATCCAATGATTTTAATTTTGAACAAACCGCTTTATCGACCGCCGCCCGTCGGGTCACTCGAACAGAGTAAAATGTCGAAGCTTTTCGAAAAGGCTGCCTAGGGTTGACTTCGGCCAAGATAAACAAACGTTGATTTTTTCATGAAGTTTTGGGCAAATCTTGCACGTAGGCTTCAAGTTCCAAATAGAATGCATCTTATTTCATATCTGCTTTTAATAGATCACAGCGCCGGCAGACAGTCTAATATAATAAAAAAAAAAAGGTACTCGACTGTTTTCGAGCCAACGAAGCTTGACTTATTATTTCTGACGCAGATCCGACTCAATTGTCTCATCGTCTGTTTTTAAAGTGTTAAAAAATTGCTAAGCAACCCTGTATTTCTATTATGGCATGACACTTACCAGTCGACTTCAAAGTCTCAATCTGAGGGTAAAGCGATACATTTCAACTACATTGACTAATTTGGAAAAAACATTAATATGAACGATTCATGTATAAGTACTTATAGATTTATGCCTTCAAAATGAGTGAAGACACCAGTCTGGGGAAGTTAGCTGATATTGATGTTTTCAAGTCGGGTATACAGAATCGATTGGCGCATATTAGACTCTGTCACAAGAACAAATTGGAAAATGTGAGGCTAACTTTGGTATCAAAAGCCATATGGTACTATTCTAGTAATAGATAGACGAAGCTTTGCAAAAAGGGCAAAAAAGATTTGCCAGAATATTTCGACACTTCGACTAGGGTGGTGTAGATCTGAAGTCAATTAAGACAGTTAATTATTTTTTTTCAGTT
The DNA here is from genome assembly GCF_002532875.2 of Varroa jacobsoni. Lineage (NCBI taxonomy): Eukaryota > Metazoa > Arthropoda > Arachnida > Mesostigmata > Varroidae > Varroa > Varroa jacobsoni. The sequence goes on along the minus strand of NW_019213292.1, from coordinate 66,633 downwards.
CTTTTCAGGCTGAATTTTTTCGGTTCAATCAAGCATTATGGAATTTTAGCATAAAACACTTTAAACGTCAAGGTTTAATACGAATTACTTAGAAAACCCAAAACATTTTAGTAAAATGTTTAATATCCGGAAAGCAAGCAGAGATAGAACTGTCAGCTTATGCTTAATGGTACGCATATAATCTGTTTATCATCGTTGACAATGTAAAATTTATTTATCTAGAGGGAAAGCATTGCACGATAATCCTAATTATTAGCTTTCCTGCATAAACCATTTTGGGTTACAAGAGATGCTTGCTTGCCTTTCCTCTACTGGATAAGATGTCGATGTGTTTCCCTAATAATAAATTTATTACTTCTCTGATAACTTGCCGCTTTGACCTGTAAACGAACTATTCAACAGGACGATTGATCACCACCAGTAACTTCAATGGCATGTGTATCTTCAGGTAGCATATTTACTCTAACGGAAATAAGGAGATGGTCTTTTATAAATATCCAAAGAAAAGAATTAAGCACCTAATACATTTTTTTTTTCGTAATCTTTTCTTATTATCTTTTTACCCTGTTATTATTATTGTTTGTCCTTATTTATCGACGCATTCCAGTTTACTTGATTTATTCGGAATACCCTTGAAAATACTGTTTTCCTTCGAATTGCTGTTATTACTATTGGTTTTGACGAATGAGATAGAGAACATATTTGGACAGAAGAAGGCCACGTTCTGACAAAAACGGAGCCTTGCTTTTCTCGTAGCATCAACGTGGCTCGTAACAGCTTTCATGAGACCACTTCCTGTTTTAGATTCCGTTTCTGAGTGCCGATCTGCCACCACAGCAAAAAAGATCGTCCCTATCTCATATGGAACACAAACTGAATGCACATCTATCATGAACATGAACAAATATAACGAAATTAACCGGGATTTTAGTCTGGCATTAAGTCTCAGTAATAGCTTGTCTCAAACTTTCGAGAACTTTGTAGCGGCATTGATTTACTCTTGCGGTAAGTCCCAAAAGAGAATCAGTTCACTTAATTTCTATTTTACTATGTTTAGAAAAAGAAAGTTCTATCCTTATTGCATTAATATTCGATTTTGTGAGAATCAGATCGTTGGGCAGATGTGGATTGTGTCGAAGTTTTGCAATTTCTATACCTCTCAATTCGCTCCTTTTGCCTGTAAGTTAGAGAAGAAGACCGCCAAGTTACTGAAGTGGGTACATGTAAACCTGCTTCTTAATTTCTATAACGAGAAAAAAGCGTTGTTGCCGCGGCACGGGCGGATTAACTAAAAATATCCATTTAGAAGAATAAAACAAGCACAGTCAAGTGCCAGGTTCGTTCCCGTCGAAAAGCTGCTTGTCAAGAATTTTATGCAACGTAATAGAGACATTTGTCAATGCGAACGAAATTCTGAAGGGTGTGGCAAGTAATGTTGGCTGTGACGCTACGTTTACGAATGACGTGTCCTGCACTCAGCGAGTACGGCCGTAATGGTCCTTAGCCTTAATATGTATGTAACCATTTGTCATTTGTAGTGCACCTCCTACGCGCGTATTCATAACAAGGACTTGCCATCATCTAAACCGACCAAAACGCGTAATATCGCGTGCAGTCCGTTTCATAATTGTATCATATGCAGAGAGGTGTAAGCTAAAGCAAACTGTAGACAGTGGGTAACATCTCTTTACAGGGTAGTCTTTTTTTTTTTTATATATTTATTAATCGTAGTTTTTCGTTACGCACTATAGTACAATATATTGAAGTATATACATGATTTACCTTCACACAAATCGGCTCTTAGTCTTAATATGAGAAAGGGATGATTCATTTAAACTATTTAATAATGGGATTTTATAATATTTAGCTATTTTTCCGGGATCGTTGGTTCCACCGCCTTTAATTCTAACATAATATTTTAATAATAGAATAGGACCGTTAGCATTCGGAGCTGTTAGGCATGAGGGGCTCGTAACAACAACTAGTTCTAATAATAATAATAAAGACTGTCAGCAATACCCACATTTACGTGTGACCACAAGTAAAAAGTTATCAATGGATGCGGATAGGTAAGGTAACTAGGTAAGTCCTTTGAGAGGCAGATACACCGCAGTTCCAAGTAAACTTAACGCGATCATCTATTTTGATCACACATGTAGTCTTTGAGCAAGCAGTCCCTGGCTCTTTCAATTCATCTGGGTGATCTAATTGTTTAAGCTGCCGTACCGACGGCCCCACACAGCATATTTCGACAGTTTATTACAATACCAGTTACTATCGCTTTTTTTATTCTAGACGAACACCTACAGAAAAAATCTGCTACATTTCACAATTTATAAGTAGTTGTTATTTTTCTAAGTAGGACATCTTTCAGTAGATGGGATGGAAATTAGTGTGCGGTAATTGCAAGCTTGATAGTTTTAAGCAGCGACTTATTAATTATTGGCAGAATGTATCGTCGTTACACATTGACGGGCTAGAGACCTAAAAAGGCGCCACTTTCATTGACGGACCACTAAAACAAAATCTAAAGACAATGATTCGATTTTAACTTCCAAAGCAAGTCCCATAGATGCTCTGGGTCTTCGGGTCGAAGTGACTTTATGCCCATTTAATTGCCGAAACCTATTATCACGACGACTCAAATTCTCCATGAATTATTTTGTCGGAGGTACACTTCTCACTAGAGGTGAAACGAAAGCTATCTGCCGTTCAAATTTAGAACAGAACGACTACCAAGCGATTTCGTTATGTTATTGGTTTCGAAGAGAATCTATCTGACTACCCACGCCTTTGTTATTACAATTATCGATACGGTATTTCTACTTAAATGAAACGCTTTCGCCTACGATCCGATTAAATCAAATCGTCAGGCATGACGTTTTGGAAGGGACGAAATTTGCGCTGTTATTTGTCAGTTGTGGACTTTCCGTTCAACTGTATTGGAACCTATCTGCTTTTTTTGCAGTCGTATTGTGACTACTGCTAGATATTTGCCCAGCGCTAAAAGGTTGTATAATGGCTGATCTTCAATCAAATTCTGATTTCGCGTAAATGCGTTTGTAGCACCGCAGAGTGCTGGCTAAAAAACGTCTGAATTTAGTCTAGCGAGCTTGTAACCATAGGTCAACTGTTATTTTTCTTTGCCAATAATACGGTGTATGTACAATATCAGTACAAGACCCAGGACTAACTATGCACGTTTATGTTCCGCTGTTTTCTCGAAAATAATGGACGTGTTTACTCCAAGTCCGTCAAATAACTTGTACAATTATGTCCAATTCTGTCCCTTTATACGGAGTGATAACTTATTTCGAAGATGGCTAGATCTATGAGAAGTGCTTGACAAATTTATTTGTCGGCAAAGTATCTATTCGTTCAGTTAAACTGTTATTATTTTTTTCACTACAAGGAAGGAATCTAATTGATACGCCGTACTATAATTGCCATCTCATCGTAAAACTTTCGATGCTAGACGCCATACACAATTCACATAAGAGCATGACGTTGTAAACTAGAAGCATGTTTAAGAATTACTTTTTAATAACTCGACTCTCGCTCTCATCTCCCTTTAAATAACTCGCAAGCCACATGACCACATTATATAATAACGGCTGCTATAACAACCAGAAAGCAGATCATGAATAATTCGCTTTCTATAAATAAGTTATCTTTATGGAAAGTCGACTTGAAGTAACTTGAATATTATTTCAGTATTGATTCCAGTAACGCGTTAACTAAGCACAAGCGAACTTACCTTACTTAAAGTTCGATTATGCCTATGGGCGAGAAGGACTAATTTCAAAATATCAAAAATTATGCAAGCATTTTTTTGCTTAAAATTGACGGATTTATTGAACTTTTTTCTCGTAGAACGAACATATCGAGACGTAGAGAGCAGTAGACGTCAGAACAAACAGCCGATAAAATGATTCGATACCTTTTTCATCAACCCTACCATTCTTCATGTAAACCTGACAAAAAGCACCTAATAATTGTAGTAGCGTTATATAAACGTGTATCGCGCTCACACCGCACACCTTATTCGTATTTTCGGTTGTTTTTTTATTTTCGCAGTATATTTGCAACAAATCCAAATTACTTTGTTAGAATACGGTCGAACTTCTCGAATCGTTCATGATGTCATTTTTTATGGGCGTAGGAGGAAGCGTTTGGGCAGCAAGCGAAACTCTTTAAAAATCGCAGCTTCTACAAAGTAGCTACGACACCGAATTGATAGCTGGTACGATATGCTTGTTAGAGTATAAGGTGTCAAGCACTTCACTTAATTCTTTCCTAGATCACATTGTAGAATACACTGAGACCAACTCAGAATAAGAACTGAGCTGTAGGGGTAAACGCTTGTCCCCATGGTGTACAAAAATGCTGGCTCCTGTTATTGAAGTACCCTGCACAGTAGCGTATCGCGTATGTTAATTTTTTTTCAACTGCTTACGGACTTGTACAATATTTCCTTCAGTCAGCTACTCTTGGATTTATTCAATCATGTTCATACTAATGCAGTAATTCAATGGTGGGTCGAAGCATTTCATCGTCATATTGCGGCGTTCTAACATTATTGTAATAAATTCGATACAGAATAGAATGTCTTTGAAGCAGCCTTTGGTATCAACGTCGAGTGCCACGGGCACGATATGAACAAATGCACCCGTCTGCCAATCCTATATCCTTTCATTGATACACAGCATCTTCAAATAACACCCATTGGTCCTTTCACTGAGCACCGCTAGGACTTTGTCTAGTTTTACATTTTAACAATTTTTTGTATCATGTTGCAATACGACAACAATACGCGATAATTGAAAATGTGTTGTCATTGCTTAGATTACCTCATCGTTGTCTTTTACCTCTTTCCCGCCATGTATATAGAGCTGCCGAATCGAAGCGGTCAATGTGAAATATGGTGAACGCTACCACCAACACTCGTTGATCGCGAGAAAATCACCTGCCATTTGTGAACTACTACTACCACTAGTGAACTGACGACCTTACAAGACTGTAAAATACTCTATACAATAAAGTTCAATAGCAAAATCAATACACTATTATTGTATAATAAGATGAGAATCGACGGCGGTAGTAGCCTTCGCACAAAAGAGATTGACCACCTTTTGGGGCGTCAATTTTTCTAGAGCTTCGAAAAAAATGGTAAACTTGTTTTTCAGTTTGAAAAAGGGGGACCTCTCATTTCAACCTGTTGTCAAGTGTCTAATACAGAGCAAACGGCGGAGGGGCGATTCTTTTAGTAGCATTGCCAGAATTGTCAATAATAGAAATGCCAAATCCCCGAAATGTCACTGTTTTTTTGTGTCAAGTTTCTTTCAAACAAGGCCTTTCACCCATTTTCACAAATGGTCGTTGACAAATTCGTTCGTAAATCATGCGTATCCAAACGGTTTTGCTTGATGTCACATTTTAGGTTACTTTTCAGCTTACTAACATTCATCCCAAATATCCAAACCCTACCAGTTGAGTAAAAAAAAAAAAGAGAGACACTCATTCAACTCTATGATTTGACTTGTGATATTTTTGCTTACTAAATGCTAGTAATGTTGGTGGCTATGAAGGTTCCTGGTCGTTCCAGTTAATTGAGGCGGCCTCCGAGGAGCTCACACACAGAAGACAACAGTTATGGTGACAGTCTAACTGAAAGAAAAACGGCACGCTGTCTTTTAGTGGATTAAGGAGCCTTCTTGGTCCTGATGGCTACAAGATGTTAGCAAATCGCTCAAGGAAAATGTCGGCAGATTGAGAAATACCGGATAATTCTGACTAGAGATCGCAGGTGCACAACTTGGTTCAAGGTTGGGTTGGGAACCTTGCGTAGCCAGCATTGACTTCTACATCTTTTTAATATAGCGCTTATCAGAAACGACACATGGCTTTATCTCTAATGCGCTGTAAATGGTTGAACACAATAATATCTCCACACTTCTGCCATTTTAAATGATTATATGGGTGACTGGAGCAGGCTCTTGGCATTGATCTCCGTGAAATTTGTGACCTTTCATAATGTATTTTGTCTTAATTATACAGTATATAGAAGGTACAAAAACTGTCCCTTGTGTGTGCTCAGTTTTTTCATAGGATGGCGATCTAGATGAAAACTAAGGACCTAGTTCAAGGCTCCACTTACCTCAACTAATGTACTATATTATATTACAAGTGGTCAATTAATAACACAGACTGAGTAGGGTAAATGCATTGCGGCAGATCTTCTGAATGTAAAGTGACGAAGATTACGCTTTTCTCTGAACTGGCAAGCGTGTGAACCGAAAACAATTGGAAACTAAACACGTGAGTCACGCTTTGATATAGCAGGTGAATTATCAAATAATATGCTAGAAACTTTGTAACATGTCCGAACGCTTTTTTTTAAGCTCACTAAAATCGATTCTTCAACGATACGCTACAATCTTGACATGATCACGACGTTGAGCCGTTTTCTGATTGTAGACTGTAGATAGCGCTAATGCGACATGAGCTTTGTCGGAAAGAGTTGTCTAAACATACGTTTACGTTATCACGCAGTACTATGGCCGTCCGTGTTCTTACCTGTTGTTGATCGTCATGCTTCTGAGTCTTCATGCCTTTTTTTACCACTGCTACTTCTACCTCTATTACAAGTATTGAGACTTCTACCGCGTTAGCAATCGGTACAAATGTTTAAGCTGCAAGAAGAAGAAGAAGAAACAGTAAACAGCGACAGTCAGACGGCCATAGCGGATTTATGCCGGTTGCCATCACTAAGGTGAGAAAAATAAACGAAGTGGCCAGCGTAATTGTTACCACCACCGTTCTTGCTAAGGCCTTTGTTGTTACAATGACGACAGCAACAAGACCAACAAGAATAACAGTTGTATAGCGAAATACTACATGCATCCCAGTAAAAAAGCCTATAAGTGCAGCGTAAAGAGGGAGCGGAAGAAAACTACTATTTCCTTTAGACATGTACGTTTCCAATGGTTCCATCTCCATCGGAGATTCCAGCAACACGAGTATTCGTCGACTGTCTGTCGAAATTATATTATAATTAGTAGAGCACAGTTATTCGATTGACATTTTACTGTTATACGATGCAAAGCGTACATCTTCGGAGGTTCCTATAATTGTTAATTTCAATTGACATATTAGAACCAGATTTTGAATTTAGCCAGAAGATCTTAATTCTGCAATGTGTCCATTCTTCACCATTGTGCTTATATATTCATCTTTTACCTAACAGGCTCCTTCATATTTGTGCGTTTGTACCTCAACGTATTATCGACATAAAATGCTTACGCGATCACGGCAGTACTAGACTAATACGGAATCTTAAATTTCATGTAATAAACCTATAGTATAGTAGTGCATAGTAACTTCTATAAAGCTCATCGGGTCTAGACGGTAAAATCAACGAGGTCGTTTCTAAAAGCCTATTACAGTATAATAACAGCACTGAACAAATAATAAATGAAATAAAAGTCTAGGGGAACTGTATGTAGTATGGATTGATATGGAAAAAGATCAGAAAAAGTTGATCGGGAAAGACCACACATACTACCTGCTCGCAACAAACCTATTGTATGTATCTCAGTTGGAGTAACTACGTAACTAACGCGAACTGTCAAGTGACAATAACTCCGCTTTGCCGCCGTAACACATGGTCCGCGGCAGTCCTACGATCTATGATTCGTACATTTCGGTTGGGTGAACTATTTTTTCGGGTCATTGGGTTAATTGAAATTGGAAAACAGGATAAATGTAACAGGAAATTCAAAATCTAATAGTGATTTATATGGACCAGGGGACCTGCAATAGCATAGATGTCGATTCATCGATAGAATTATTATAACGGGATAGCTGCCACGAGATGGCGCTGCAGAGCGGCAGGTAAATCGCAACGGGGTAACTGTGAACGTGTAAATTTGCAATTCGGTTTTCACAAAAAAATTGTAAAGGCTTACATTTTGGCAAGACCAAAGAAAGTTCACTTCATAAACTTCATAAAACTACAGTCCGATACTTACGTTAGGATTTACATAGAAATGGTATTTTATTATTAGAAATGGTGTTATCCAAATGTAACGCACTTTCCTATACTTAAAATGGGTATTTCTGTGTCAAAAAGAACATGAACCGAGTGAAACATTTGTTCCCCTTATGCGGCAATGGGGTTGAAAATCTGTTCCCAAAAAGAGCTTGGAGCAAACTTCCGATAAGTGTCAATTGCAAAAGTTGTATATAACGGCTAATGTGGCGAACATTTAGGTAACACTTATTTCTTCTTCGAGATATTCTCCGACAGCTTTTCTCTCAGAGTAAATTTTCTTTCTTAATTTGTCTTCAACGTGAGGTACATTATCGGCCCCAACTCTCTAAAGTAGCCGATAGCAGATATCTCGTCCTGAAAAAGACTAAAAATCGAATTAATTTTCATGCTCGACAGTGTATATAAGAGTGTACTTCTTCTTGTATACTAATCAAAATCTCTTGATGAGCTTAATCGAGGTACCATACATATTCATACACATAACTTTTACTTTCATGGTAGAAAATCGATGGATGAAAGCTAACATGATGTGGTATGTAAAGGCGTTTTGTTTATATCTAGAGATAGAATAAAAATACGGCACGTTTCCCTATAGCTAAAATGAGCTTTTCCAAGTAAAAATGGCAAAAGTTCTATCAATTGTACTGTTATGCATGTGCGACTGTTCTCTGTAAAAATGCATTTTGAGCTAATTCGCGGCGAAATCGCAATAATTGCATCTGAAGGCTTCAAAAACGGCTAATGCAAAGTTGACTTTTCGAACAAAAAACTCCCTCATTCATTTTTAAAAAATGCTAAAAAAGAACTGTGAGTACATATTTATTATAAAAAAAATTGTTTAAGCCTTGGTGCCGATCCAGAAGCAGAATCAATATGCCAACCGAGACCTATAAAATATTTTAACCTCAATATATGCAACTATTTATTAACAAAAAGCAAAAATAAAACAATATGAAAATTATTTTTTAGCTTTGGTGGCGTACCAGGAAAAGGGTCATTAAATTAACAAAAACATATGAAGCCACAATGAAGTGTTTATAATGCACAAAGCTGTAGGATGTGTGATTTATGTTTATTATGTCTTTTTGCTAAAAAATAGAGGTATATAAAGCCTCAAGCCTTACTGACATCCCTGGAATAGAGTCAATACATCAGTAGCACTACATAAGTTTAAATATAGGTATGTACAGATTTCAAGTACGTATAACAAAAGATGAAATGAAAATCTTATACCTTAGTCTATATAGTCTAATAAAGTTAATCTTCATTTAAGGGGTAAATAATTCATATAAAAAATATTTCTCATTAAAAATGCACCTCAAGAAGACAATCCTTATACTGGCCGATTCTATAATAATAAGCCGTGGTCGCTACAATTTACATACGTTATTACATCTTATCAGAAGAAGAACGAGGTAAATCACAAGTTTATATATGTTAAGCAATATATTAAACGAATACGTTAGACAATTTATAGAAATAACTGCAAAAGAGTAAAAGATTAGCAAAGGCCAAGCAATTACAATGAAATAACTGCTACTGTGTATTTGACCTCAGCTTAGACGAACGAATCAGATTAGTTGTGTTAATTAATGGTAAGGAAAACATGGAACGAAGCCCGCTGTTCCTCGAATGGATTTCAATACACAGATTTACAGTCTCATACGTGCGTGTGTACATAGACGTGCTACTTGATGATGTTCTCGCTTGAGGGACCGATAAGACGTCTTCGTACTTATGCAATACGCGGAATTACGTGAAAAAAAATTGTATAACGAACTGTGCTGTCACCGGCATCATATAGTTGATTTATCAATGGACTCAGTCGTAGCTTTAACTAACGGTAGATAAATTTTCGGCTTCGTATGACCTGTCAATGCTGAGATTTGTTTTAGCGGTAGTTAACGTGTTTGCTGTTTAACATTTCTACTGATGCGTTATATCCGATTTGCCTATTAACCTAAAATTAGTTTCCCTACTTCGACTTTTCTATTTTTTTCCGCCCTACACTTGTCGCTCCATTGCAAAGTATCGCTTATCCACTACGAAACAAAATCCGACGAACATATTGCAGCATAAGCATGTGACTGCGTATAAAAGCTGTATGCTATAATACATGACTTGCATAGCTCTTCCTCTTTCCTGCTCTACAAGCAATTGAAAACGCATTAAATACTGAAGAAGTTGGAGTATCTTCGGGTCTTGTATGGTCTTTAGTTAAAGGTAGAATTTGAACACTCTTTCACGGTTTCTTCGCAAGACATCTACAGAGAATATAGCTTAGCTGCCAATTTTGAAAACAAGACCGCCTGTTGAGTTTTGCCGAAAATCCAATTCCTTTTTATTAGTCAACGAGTCAATGATCTGAGCTGATATACAGAGGGACACACAGTCGTCGTAGTCAGCAGACGAGCCTCTCCAAGCAACTGTTTAAAAACGAGGAATCGCGGCAACCCCTATAGTAACCCCTGGCCGGCCGTTTTCTCTTTGGCCACCAGATGTCACCACCCGACAGGACAGTGCTGACGCAGCCAGCCGGTTGCAACTTTTCCTCGTGAACCGACAACCTAACCTAGAACGGGTCTTACGGTCAACTTTAACGCCTAAAGTAACCTTATAAGCCAAGTAATTGTTTGTTTACCGTTCTTTTTGTGGACCACTAGCCTATTTGCTTGAATAGACTTCCGAGCGTTTCATTAAAGCCATATAAATATATACTTAAGCATATATCTCACGTATATATAGAACAATTAAGGTAGATTTGAGCTAGCTCTGGGCCATTTTTGCAAATTGAATTAAAGATCCACATCTAAATAATACATTCATAATGACCATCCACAAATGCCAAATAAGTGCACTATAGCATACGCCTCGTGTTTTTAGTGAACCTAGATTTTCACACACATTCGTTCAGTAAAGGTTTTTTTGCTGTTGGTATTTCGATGTTACGTCTGAACTCTGATTTGAATAAACTCAGTTGAGTACTTGTCATCCACTAACCATGAGAAAGACTCCCGTTCGACAAAAGTTCATGCTCTTTGAAAGTAGTTTCATCTCGAAAACGAAAATCTCGAAAGATCACTGATAGGTTTGATTAGCTAGCCCATTATCATGCAAAAGGCGTGCAAAAGACGGACAGTCTGATACACCATAAGTTATTTTCGAGCCCAACAGCTACACTAGAAAGAAGTGTTACAGAAAAGCCTTCACACGGCAGTTATTGGTTGGCGGAAGTAGCTCTTTTGCGTGACTAGAAACACCTAAAGCCTAAACTTCATCGGGCGTTTCATGCTAAAGTACCTTGGAATTATTTATTTCAACTTCTAAATTTCAGCTGACGTTTCTCTGTCGAATAGGAACGTTTAAAAGGTGCTGCTTTAAAGCTTTAAGCATCGTACGTTACTGTATTGTTGACATAATGCATCAGCTTCCTATGATTGCAAACCCCAAAAGACGGAATTTTTCCGGAAGTTTCGAACAGAAACGTTTTGCGAAGAAATACGAAGACGAGCATGAACCCGCTGCAGGTTTAACTTATTCTGTTAAAGTAAATCAACGATATTCGCAGTGCAAGCCCTTTTGCGTTCATAATATAGCCGATTAAGTAAGAATTTTTCTGTAAACAAAGCATCCCCTAGCCGATTTTGAGTAGATTGGGGACCACTTTAAGTAGCAATCCGTTTTCAGGAACAGCAAATAGTCGATGAGACGTTTCTAAAGAAGCGCAAGGACTTTATTGGATCTCAATAATATAGTACAGAGCCTGAAACAAGTGGATTAAAAAAAATAGTAAACTACGAATGTACATATTATACGTTATGTATTACGTTATGAACGTATTTGAAAAAGTAATAAGCAAAAGAGTCTAAAAAAAAAATTATACGCAAAGCGGCAAGTGTATGGTAGGCAGTAATAGTGGCAAGTGAAACTTTTCGCACTGGACTGATGCAATCATTTACTCTTTACGGGTATTTTATATATTTAATAAATTCTCATTGATGTATCACCGATCCGATCCGAGGCCGATCATCAACGGGAAGGATTTCTACTCAATTTTTAGATAATATCATGACTCCTAGATAAAAGTGGCCCAACTTTGTACATAAAATGCTTGAGGCAGAATATATTGTAGTTAGCCGTTAACTGTAGTAGGGTTAGTGGATTATTATAATTAGTTTTAGCGGGGCGTGTTATCATGAAGCTGATTATGACTTCGTTTTAAATGCAAATGTATTGCTGAGGTCTGGGCGCGACCATATGCACACATTAAGTAATACTAAAATTATTTTAGCGAGTAATAGAAACCGTTTGATGTAATGTAACCGTCTAGTTAAAGTTCCAATAAAAATAGTTGAACCATCATATACCCGAGTTAATTTCCAACCATCACCGTGTGCTTAATAAACACAAGGGAGTTATTATATAAACGCTTTATACATATAAAAGTCTATATCCATCTGCCCTTGAAAACAGCTTCCACTTCAAATTGTGTTTCGTCTCAGCGGTTGTAGCCGTTTGATCACTCGTAAAGCGTCCAGAAAAAGACATAGGTTAATACGGGCTATTACGACGACCATAGCAATGGCGTGCGGTTGTCAGAAAGGTGGCTAGTTGGGAGGCGTTGCAGACGATGTTGGCTATTGTAGAAGGCGTAGCCTCGCGAGGACGGCGCAGCATGGCTGAAAACAGTGTTACGGTAAAAGATGTAAACAAAAGAGAGCTGCTAGTTTAGATGCAGTTACAGTTATACATAACGAGAGGTTTTTATTATATATATTGCGTTTGATTGAATACGATTCTTAAGATGAAATAGCAGTATACGTAAAAAAAACTGCTTTATTTAACGTCGATATTTCCAGCAAAATCTTCCGGTACGCTCCTCTTAAAAAGAAAAACAGTATCTGCCCTATAATTGGCAGCAAACTGAGCATAATCACTGTTTTCAGCTCAACGTCATGTTATCCTTAAACGAAGTATGCGTATCAGAAACGACATACATCTGAAAGAACCGCAGATATTTTTTCCCAATCTAACATAACCGGAATAATTGGCTTGTTTATTAAGGTTAATAGATATATTATTTAGCTTTTATTAAATATACGGTGAAATTCCGAAATCATTTACTCATCCTGCTGTTCCAGATAATTTCGCCTAGTGATAAGAAATAGAAGAATAGAGAAAAAATATATAATTTGTTTATTAATAAATAGTACTGCTGACCTGTTAAAATTGTTCGTCCGTCCAAAAAGAGGCTATATTGAAGACAGGCAACCTAAATAAAACTTACTTCAAAGCGCCCGATGTCCGTTTCATTCACTTTCACTTGAAAGCGAGTCATCATCGTAATTAGCGGATATTCATTCATCTACCATATCTAAGTACCGTTGAATCACATACGATATCATCAAATAATTTTTTGCTTAATGTGGTACGCAACAGCTATATTAGCATAGAAAGCAATGGAAGAAACAACAGATTCAGGAAAGACCGTATGGTGAAACGGGATCATTGCGCTAAATCTGGAGTGAACGTATTGCCATACGGTAACTATTGAGAAACTGAGCACTTGGACAAACCAACGAGGAAATGGGCCAGCTTTGGTTTGGAAATTAAAGGGTTGTTATACAAGCTATCGGAATTTCAAAAGCAACTGCTTCAAGTATTGCTTAAACAATGATGAATAGAAGTACCGTAAATATCTTGGAAGCTTAGGCCAAATTATTTTACACTGAAAAAAACTATTACTGGTAGTTATAGTAAAATTTGAGCATTTGGGAGACTCGACAGAAGCATCTGACTGTACTCCTAATAGCGCTCCTGCTAAAAAACAAATCTCAGGGCTTCCTTTCAGACTACATAAATATCCTATTATCTATATTAAGATGCATTAGAAAAACCGAAAGAAAAAAAAAACATTCTTTCAATTTGACGGAAAGACAAGCAGCAGAATTATCCTGCAGGACTCTCACATTTAATCAAGATCTGACTGTGAGTGACAATTACTTCTCGTGAGAACATTGCGCAGTGTGAAATGTACATCCTTTTCGTTAACAATCCTGCAATTCTCAGGGCATTCACAATTGAACTTCCGATAATTTGCCACCCATAAACCTGTCGCTTTGCGCTCTCAAGACCCAGACTCACCCCTTTGTTAGGTGTTTTATTGTGGTTTTCGTTAACTTAAATAGCCGAACAATGCGGCCCCATATTTGACGAAACTACCTGCCTTTGTCTTAGTAGCATCAATAGCATTATTAATCCCTTGAAGTTTTCTTCCGTTTCTTGCCCATGTCTCTATTTTCGTTTGTAAAATACTTATGATTCTAGCTAAGCATACGAAAATTATACTAAAAATGTATATAGATAAATAGATGCGCTTTTTTGTTCTAGCTACGTAACGTGTCGTCTTTTGGAACTCAGTTGAGAAAAGGGATGAGATTCTAGAACAATGTTTAATTTGCGCAGATGCTTTTATAAAGCTTTAAAACTGCTTTTTAGTTTTTGTTTTAAATATTCTTTTGACTGAAATTTGAGAAAAAAAAAAGAAGCGTGTTCTAGATGTCTTTTTCTTGTGTTTATAATCGATTGACTTTACTGCCATTCAAACGAACTGTTCCGAAAAGATCAGGGAAGGAATAAGCAAATAGCTTAATTTACAGTTAGAAGTATATATGTAGATCCTAAGGATTTTACGATAAAACACAAAAGTGTGTTTTATCGTAAAAAAAAACTGGTGTTTTTTTTCCACAGGTCGCCGGCACTGTGATTTTGTAGTTGATAATCGTTCTACTCAGCATTAATTGTACCAGCTAATCTACCAGTAAGTGTCTACCCTTTAAACAATCATTACTTAGTTATAGCTAAAGGTTCCAAGTTGCTACCGCGAAGAGACTATATCCTAGTTGAGCTTAACATGGTTTTATTAAGCCTACGACCTTGAGATAGAATTGCGTCCTGAGGATGTGTTATTAGTTAAACTATATTATATTAACAGTTGCGTACATCAGATCGGTAAAGATTGTTGGATCGGCCTTAAATTAGAGGCGGAAAAAAATTGCTGGGTGATTTCTTAGCAAATGTGTGACCTGCATGGGGAATGGTCACGTATTAGGCCAATAGAGTCACAAAAATATGATGCCTGCAAAATGTGCAAAAATGCCAAATAGTCACTATAGGCTAGTGGTTACTTCTATGAATAACATTAGTGGATTTGAACTCTAGAAACGATTGTGTAAGAGATACACATTCATAATGCGTGGGGAAACTAAGCCTCTGATTGAAAAGAAGACGGGAATCACTGCTTCAAGTACCGCCAATAGCATATATTATACAATCTGTGTGAATAAAGAAGATTATATCCATATCCATCTTACTATTTTAGACGAACCAAATTTTTTTATTCTCACTTCAAAGAAATAGTTGAGCACTGATATCTTTTTACACCGAGCTGGCTGTTGATGTACTCTATTGGGATGTTGTCTCCAGCGCAGTATGTTGGACATGCAGGTACAGGGGTAGTGAGATTTCGCTCATAAAAACCTTTTATATAAGTCACCTATATTTTAGATTAAGCGAAATCGAACAGTTGTTAGGTTAGTTGATGTTTTCATTTCACATAATATTTATAAACCAATTTATAAACCAGAATTGAAACATAAATATTAAAAGCTTTTTGTAACTGTGTACAAAGACCCGGTTTTATGCGTTCGAGTTCCGGAGGAGCATTTTACGAGGCATGCAAGCCCATAAAAAAAGATGTACCTGCATTTGGAAAATGATCAAAAAGTGTCTGTCACTAAAAGAGTTATGCATATAAATTTCAGCTATTACAGTTTGTGCAGCTTTTGTAAGCGTGAAAATTGTTACATTTTTTGCGGGTAAACAGGACGTTAGTGACATCGGCGAAGTAGTTACCAATTACATTAAAATGTTAGGCCAAGCTAATTGCGTCTGTCTAAGTACTTGTCTGCTCTGTGAAACTCTTCCAGCACTTCATTATAATTCAGGTAACTTTAGTTTTCGTTTAATGGTGATAGATTGTTCAGTGTGTTGGATTGCCTATGTCGTTATTTGATCAGCTAACTAGAAAGACCACACAATTTGATAACAGTGCGCGGCGAGCGTTTTAGGCTGACTGTATCGTCTGCCTCGAATTTATTTAGTTTTAGCGGTAGATCAGTGCTTTCGATAATTAGTAACTATCCCGACATCGAAATAATAATTTTAGAATAAGACTGCCTTTTGGTGTTGTTGATAGAAGACTATTGTTGAAATAATTGGAAATATGAATAAAATGTAGATCGGGACCATATGGATTGCACGATTCGTATAAATCGATTCAAAGGTTGTCAAGTTTACTGAATTCTCCGAGCTAACAATGTCCAAAACACGGACAAAGTAATCAAACACACCTACATGTACATATGTGCTTCTCTATCCGCCGAGCTTTCTGATCATTCTGAGTTTTTTCAAAATATCTACAAATAATTTTCCTCATGTCTATAATGCTTGTAAGTGTATAATGCCAGCTAAATGAATCAAAGACAAAGGTTTGAAATCGCAGGTTGCTTTGTTGTACAAATTAAAGCGATTTTTCTGCTTCTAGGTCTGTTAATTGTTTTATCAACTTTTAGATCTCCCTTTATAATGTTATTCAACCAGTAATCATTGTGGTTAAATCTGCGTAACAATACTCAGCTAAGAATCCTTACTAGGCCAGGCCTATACCTATTCTTTCTTAACTAGAACATGCATATTTTAGGCCATGAAGTAACAATATGTATAATACACAGCTAAGCTTACTGTGGCCGAAATAACGTGTTCAGTGATAAATAGATAATGACACCTGCCCGTAGCATGCTTTGAGACATTTTACAGGTATAAGCCTTTTTAGCTCGCCCTCACTAAATATCAGCTTGAAAGCGCTAATACAATTTTCCAAAGAAAAAGCGGAATCAACCGCAGCAGTAAATATTTATAATATCAATAATTTTATCTACTTCCGTCTAATTATTTGGCTAAATGTCCCGATGCTAAACACAAACTTGTGCTCGTTTTTCTAACTTCAATTAACTCTTCAGTCAAACACAAATGACTTAGCTCAATTACTCATATGGGAATGATTTCTATTATGAAAAATGCAATTGGTTAAGTCCTGTTATGTCTTTTTTTAATGTTTTTATGTCTCATTCAAAATTATTCGACTCCTTAGCGTACGTTATATGTACGATTGCCCTACAGAGAACGGGCAGTGAATAAAAAAAAAAACTAAAAGACGTACTCATTACTTACGAGCTTGTTAGTACGTTAAGTCGTAACGTATTATTGTGTCCACAGGACATTTGCGTGGCCTGTTAAAAATCCAATCAATCAAGAATGCTTAAAAGTCGTTACAGAGAAAAGTTGAAGTCGATAGGCGAATATTCTGTCATTTTATTATTGTTATTAGCCACCCCGTCAATTTTTTTCTGTTAACCTATAAAAGCGCTGTTTTATATAAATCTAATATATCTGACTTCTTTCTTTTAATATCTATTTAGCCCGTTATTTCCAAACGAGATTCCTCTCGTTTTCTCAACATCGTTATTCATATCCACCTCACAACGTAGCGTTCGTTGCATAACTTATGATTTAACGTATCTTCAAACACTTCATTGAATATTTGTTCTATTCACTCCAATCCTACTGTTGATTACTTACATAACACATTTAGTATAGGTCAAAATTGGGCCCACTTGTTCGAAGTAAATAGTAATATTCACAATAGTATTGCCTATAAACAATTAAGTATCCGCTATTAGAGATTTAGTTTTCGTGGAGCGCTGTATATCAAGACGGCTGGGAGGTGTAGGTATAGGGGGCGCTGCTCTTTGTGACGCCGCCGCCGCCGCCGCCGCCGCCACCACAAACAAAACATCATTGTGCCAAATGGCTATGACCTAACAGTGAATCAGCATTTCATAGTATAATTCTATTACATGAACAATTCGTGGTTTCTCTTATGATGTCGTTGATAGATGTTTTTTTTTTTGTTTCTAGGCGCGCTCAAGTTTTGCCTGGTGTTAATACGTAGATTCCATTATTTTTATTGAAAATACATTATTATTATCTTGATCTGAGTGGTCAGCACTGTGTAAATTGGTTACTTTATTTTGTCTAATTATTAGGTATTTGGTGATTCTTGCAATCAGTTGATCAAAGAAGTTGGCTTACGAAAACGAACATTTCTCTACGGTGAATTCTTTTTACTCGCAACCTGTTGAGCCTTTAACAAAGCGATTCTCGATATGTTAGCGGTCGTTATAGCAGTTAATGCTATTCGATCAAAGAATGAATAACTTGTCATAGAGTTCCATTTGTTCTTTGCCCTTCGCTCTATGACCTCTCTAGCGAAGCTTAATTTTCTGTGAAAACAAGCACTTATTTTCTTAAAGCTACAAGGAAATTTAAAGTCAAATATTAGCAATAAGAGCATCGAATTGGAAGATGTTAAAAAATCTTGCTGAATCAGCTCTTCTAATGACCGAAATATGAACTCTTCACTGTCTATACGTTACTAATCGACTACGATTATTTCGATCAGGATAGACTAAAACTACGTATATCAGCTGACGTCATTTGTTAATGTTAGAGTGCAAAATACCGGAGCTACCCTGCCTTTTTGTTTTCACTGGAACAGATCATTGAGGATTTATTAAAATTTATAAAAATGTGGCTCGCATTGGTGAAGCGGCTAGTTTTTCTAGAAACGACTACAATGGAGTAGACGAGGCCTAAAATTGGCCTGCTTCTCTACAAGAAAAACAAAGCATGCTCAATTAACTTGAGTATAGAAACCTTCTGGCAGACTAGGTAAATGCTACTTCGACGCTTGTATTTATTCTATTATACAAGGGCAGCTTTCGAACCTCTTCTGGTTCAACTAGCCTAGTCTATATGGACCTTTGATAAAAACTGATTACACCATGCAGCACACTAGCATTAAAAATGTATTTTTCAAAAAGTAATGCTCAACGAATTTGTTAGCCTTTTATCATAATCACGTACCCAATTGTGACCGAAGTAAGCAGCGGCTTTAGTAAGAAGACCTTAGTGTTCACTTAGAAAAAACTGAAGATACTGAAGACAAAAAGATGGAGCGTCCTAGCACGAACTCTAAATCGCGCTAAAAAGGTTGCTGATATTGATTAGATAAAGGTGATCAAGCCAGGATGGAAAGACATGTTTTTCTAACTGGTTTCTGTAGATAAACTTTAAAGTAAACGATTTTTGTAGAGTTAAATTTCAGAGTCAGAGTCAGGAGGTTTCTGACGTACGCGATGGTAGCATTATCGCTTAAAATGGTCATCACGTTAATGGAAATTCTAGCTGTTAGGTGCATCGGCGCTGCTGGAACTTAGCACACAGCAGTTATGAAGTCTGTGTCCACGGCCACAGTGGGAGAAACCCACACACAGTTGGGGAAAAGCGGCAAGCTTTCTGCGCCAGTGTAGAAACTTTACGTACTTTAGTTTAGGTTAGGGCCTGTACAACTTACAAAACGATAAATTCTAGCGAAATTTCTAATTTTGTTTGTATAACGGATAAATCAAGCCATTTCATTCTTATGTATCGTAAATTATACGACGCTTCTGAATGGGCGTTAAATAAATATTAGTCAAAGGTGATGTGCCATATAAATTCCGCATGACGAGCATTAATTCTCTTGTATTAATGTTAGTTGAACTAGGTTAAGTATAAATTCCTGAGCAACAATTGTTTTTTTTCAATAAATTCGTCATTTTAAGGTTAGCCACATATTGGACTGGTGAGAAGTTGGTGAAATTTTCCGCACTTAACTAGTTCGATTGTTTCGACCCGAGAACAGACCTTTAAAAACGTCAAAGCTGTCGTTTGGACGTCTACTAAATTCCTTTGTTAGCTACCTTTTAGCTGAACTTTATACATACACAGAGATAAGCCACGAGCGACAAGAAAATTAGTTTTCAGTATTATAACGTTAAGCTAAATCCGTCGTACAAGCTCTGCGTTAGTTCTTTTTGAAGGCTAAGTTCATATTCTTTGTCAAAATGTATGCATAGATAAAAACTACTGGCACCATATTCTTTAACTAGTGGCCATCAGCTATTTGTTTGTAAGTTGTGAATTTTTCTGCAAATCTTTGCATGCTGAGCGTTTATATTCGCACCGACAAAAAATGGCTCACGTTACAAATCGCTCAGGTCATCTTAGGCTTAAATGTCGGATGTAATGAACGTTCATTTACCGTACGAATTACCTTATAAATAGACGTGCTAATTTTAGTGCTTCTAACCTATTAGTATAAAGAATGCATCCATGCATACAAAGAAACATGGCTGTAATAATAATAATAAAAGTCCCAGTAACTCTAATATTTTTAACTTAAGTATTTTGATATAGATAAGTAAGCATACATATGATACGAAATGGCATTTAATTGACTTTGCTATATATATATATGTCGTGTTTGATATAATTCATTGGCCTGATGACCATTTTTTGCATTCGGCAGGTATATCAGATTGTAGCATGCCGTCCGGTTGGCGTCTATTCACAAAGTGTTTGTATTCTGCGTTAAGGTCCTCACGGCCTTTGTTAAGGATTATAGACAAGGAACCACGTGGAAGGTGCTATCACTGAACAAGCATTTTTGAATATATAATGATCTGAGTATTAGGTATCTATACACTCAGTCGAAGTCTACGATCGGATGGCAGGACGGCTAGAGAAGCGTCTGTCACTCAGGAACGCCACATTCAAATCTCAACTCAGGCCCTAACAAGGTATCTGAGTTACCGATAAATTAACACGCTGCTCAGTTACATTTGACTATAGTTGTTATAACGACAGCCCTAGCTAGATTAAAAATAGCTAGAAAGAGGCATGCAGCATAAAATAATCAGCTGTTCAGTGATTATAAGTTACACGTGAAGGCTTTTTAGACGGAAATTTGTAAAATCAGCATTTTATCAAACTTGCTTGACAGCAGTTAGTCCGGCAGTGTGGTTCAAGGTGCTGCACGATCGGTATTAATCTGTCAAAGGCAATATCCAGCAATCTTTTATTCCAAGTGACCTTCTATGATAATGCAATATTCAAGCCAGGTAGAGAAATAAACTATCTCGTTTTGGAAAACTGAAAACTTTGTCTAAAAAAATTATGCCTGTGGAATTGAATTTCTTTAGGCGCACAACCTGCAGCTGGAATTTTCTACGGTGTTACAATTTACATATTCCAAAGCTTCACCACAATCGAAATAATATTTATTGTATACGCACACAATGCTTAATAGGAAGGCGCCTAAATGGTACGTAACGACTATTTTGCACCAAATCAACTTATGATCCGTTGAATTTTTTTCTCAAAAATTTCATTCATTATAGTAGCGTCAAACAATTTAGGTCCTCAAAATCGTTCGTTTATGCAGCTTTTACTTCTCTCTGTATGTACACTCAAACTCGAAACGTTTACAATATTTGAAAACATTCTTGCTCGAGATTACGCCGTATCTAGCACTCCATTAAACCTCTAATTTGCGCCCGCTCTTTTGCAGAAAAGAGTTATTTTAGATTTTAAAAAAAAATGCTTGTTCATAATAACAAGATAAAGCTCATTTCATATGGTTTTACAATAGTTATGCATGTGTCGAATCTTGATAGGTATCGCCGTAAATTTTCTTCACTAGCTGACAGCCGAAATGCATGTTTTGGGTTTTAGGTCCGGTTTTGCCGTTAAGTAGTGAACCGGAAGGCTGATCTTTAGCGAGAAATAAGCATTTGTCCCAAGATTCACAGCGAGTCTTCAAATCCGAGAAAACTCATATCTAACCTCATTAAGGTGATCGTTAGCAAGTGAACAGCAGCTCAGACAAATGGACTTCGTTCTGTCTAAGGCCAAAACCTTTACTTCTGGCTATCTTTTCATTAACCACTACATAAGAGATTAACTTACAATGATACTAGTCTCCTAGAAGCTGCATCTTGGTAAACATATAAATAAATTCGTACCGCATATATTTATATAAATTTATTCCTTTGAGCGTGCCAGTAAATGCCACAAATCGAGAGCAACTGTTTAAGTACATAGTAAAATGGTCGGCAGCAAATGTTGTAGGGTCCCTGTTATCAAATAACGAAAAATGATATAAAGGTCGTTGACGAATGTCCATCAGTCTACAAATAAAGCCAACATACACCTGTAGTTGGCTAGCCAGGCCAACCCTAGTAAAATTATTTATTTAACAGTTTCGTAGGCCGAGCGATAGCATGGATATGCTTAAATAGTAAAGTGGTGAAGCATCCAAAGAAGCAGCTGGGCGTAAACAAACGTTCTGATGAGGAAGCAGGATGCGGGACGCCGAAGCAAAATACATTGGGATGCACTAGGCAGCAGAGAATAGAACCGATTGTTTTGTTTTTTATTACTTATAGTTAACTTTCCATAACTAAGGCTCTAATTGATGTCTTCATAATGATTTGAGTGTACAACCTTAGCCACATCAATCCGTTACTGCGAAAAAGGTGTGACTTGTGCAGGATATCGGAGACAGTGTTTTAGCTAACGTATGCGAACTAAGAAGACTCGTTCACTTTTAGTTCTTTTTGGGGGCCAGTTAGAAGTAATTAAGGAGGCGCACATAAATGCTGTTCACAAAATTCCCCTGGACTTTCTCTCATAAAATAGTGTAAGATGAAATCGCGAGGCCATCGACATCCAGCCAGTCTCACGTAATTATTTCCTCTATTGTGACCTTCAATGGCTGGGCAACCGCTACGACGTTAGAAACCTATCATTTTGAGACAACGAGTCCGGAGTGGCCGGGCAAGCGAAAGGACAAAGAGCAAAAAGACTGGAAATGTTTTGTCGACGATGTCATTGGCCAGGATGGCAAAAAGGAAACCCTCGGGCCGTCGAAGAATTCCAGGAGTTTCAGGACGCTAGCATATTTGGATTTCCTAATTTGAGTGGTCAAAGAGAGGAATACGAGATTCGTTTTGATGTGTTTCAATGGAGCAGTATCCTAATCTCAAAAATTGCTAACTGCTTAAAGCATGGAGTATCAGAAAGTGGTTGGGTGCCCTTGGAGGAACATCTTGATGAAATCCAGGACACGAGCGAAAGGCTTTTACATCGGCTTCAAAGACTCATGGCTCGAGCCAAAATCAACGTTTCAGGCGGGCCGTTGCCGACACCTACGTCAGCAGGGCCAGTCAGCACAGGAGTCCTTCGAGCTCAGCTTGAGCAGTGCTTGAAGAAACTCCGAGACGTGCAAAGCATAATATTCAAGGAAGTCTACTCCGCCGATGACATCACCAATATAATACAAGCAAATGATATGACACAAGTCTACCTGGACAAGGTTATATCGAACTATAAAGAAAATTTGCCGTCTGCTGGCACATGGATGAGTCAAGCTGTACTCATCGATAATCCGAATGGTACGAACAAGCAGCAGTACGATCAGCCAAATGCTATATTAAACTATGCACGATACGGACATGTTGGAGCGGGTACCGCGGCCACGTTCATGCGACGGCCTCAATTACCCACAGTGCCCTTAATTTATCAACGCACTTATAACAGTGTAAGTCCAGCCAGTCAGGGCCTCGTTAGAGCGCCAGTCGAAAATAGTTTATCAACGCTTCCTAGCAGCACCCCGTTGATAAAGAAAGAATATTTTGACTTCATTCGTGCCTGGCTTTTAGAGTTAGCGACAGCTGTGTACAATACCCTTATCTCATGGGGAATCCTACCGAAACCCGGGGCTCCTCGTAATGACAACCAGACCCAAATCTCCGTATCTAGTATCTGCCAGTATCCTGGAACGTACAACTGTACCGAGGTTATTTACAGCGATCCAAGCAAGAGACAACAATGGACAAATTACTCAAACGCATTGAGTCGAAATATTGAGAGCCCATGTATGGATTACTGCTATAACCGAAGTGTTTGCTGTCCGTGTCCTTGTCACTGAAGTTCGAAGTAGCTCTGCCTGTGCCACTCGAAACCCGCATGTGTTCCATAGGTAGAAAAAATTTCATCGGTGTCTTTACCAAATTGCTGTTCAGTAACGATCGTTGTTTTCGGTTGTTCCGCATTTAACTCTGAGAAAAGTGATTAACTCTTTAAGATGGAACGCAAAATAATCAAGTGAAGTAGATGCGACAGAAGCAAAACAGTACGAAGCAACAATATAGCTTCAGTGAATATGAATTAAAGTTATGTATAATTCATTTCATCCAAGAATTACTTAAAATGCGCCTGGCATTAGCCAATGGATATCCAGTTTGTACCGCTTAAATATAGTATACGAAAAAGAATATCTCTTGTTACCAAAAGATATCTTATGACCGTTATTGTATCCCTAACGTCGAACATAACCAACCTAAGTCGAAACGGCAGGAATGCTAATTAAATGCCTTGTGTACATTTGGGCTAGCGACCCATGTAGCGAAAAAAGGTTCTACCTTAATCTATTTCTATCCATCCTGCTTGCGGTGCTGACGTAAGTTGCCCGGACTGACATTCATATGCGATTGTCTATTGCTACAGCTGAATTCACATCCACTGGAAAGTTACGTGATTGGTCTCCCTTTTTTTTAGCAAGAGGTAGTGCGTTACCGCTATCAGTGCCTTCGCAACCCGGAGACCTCAGCGCTGTCCATATTACTTGGGAAACAGCTGTCTCAAAAAGAAAGTTGTATCCATTCTGCCAATATATCTAGAATTTGCCGATCAAGTCTCACTACCGCACTTTCATTACCGAGTATCTGTCTGTGTTCGGGCATTCAGTCGATCGGTAACTTGAAATGCAGATGATATTCCATGTGGTCTTATATCGTGCTATTGTCTAGCAATTACCTCAAACAGGAGAGAAGACTAGGCGAGTGCCGCACGCTATATTCGATGTCTCATAGCTTTGTTCTACCCAATTTGATCACGAAAGCTTTCCAAATGGCACAGTCGATGGCCTACTTGGTCCCTATTAATAAACGTGTTGACTGTATCGTGACGTGTTAGGAAAGGCTGTTTCAATTAAGCAGCGTACAGGTTTATTGCTCATAATTGAGCGTTGTCTAAACCTTTCATGATGGATCTTAAACTTCTCAGCCATATCGTTTTTATGTATGAAAGATTGTAATGACTACATTATTGACTATGCAGACATGCTATGAAACGTGGGTCTGTGCTTAAATCTTGCAAACAACAGATTTACACGCGTAAGAGCAAAGTTCATCTTTGTTCATGGGGCTAGCGCAAAGGTGCAGCGACTGCTCTAATTAGCGCTTTATTATTAAGTTAGCTAGACTGATGTGTATCTATTATCTAGAACTCTGTTATACGATTATGAAGTCGTATATTATGAATCGTGAAGTACTGAACTTGAATTTTGCAGAGAGTTGATACTAAAATAGAAGTACCGCTACAATATAGAAATGTATAATTAATATAAATACGGTGTCATACATGTAGACCGAGTGCGGAACATATACGCAACGTGAACATTGACAAATAAGCTGAAACCGTAATGGAATAATATGTTGATAAAAAAAAGTAGTTCCAAATATTTGTGTATGACGCACCGATGTATAGTTTGAAGATAGTCTCGTTACAAGTTACACACCGAATACAATTTCATTTGGTTTTAACCTAAAGAGTTTCCTGGGAAATAAACGGGTACTATTATAGGTCAGTCTTGTCATTTGAAATGCACTTTGGAAAGTTCCAAGTGGCCGCTCAGTGCAGAAAACTTGAACATGGAAAAACCGAGTGCGATCCTATCACAGTAAGGCCAACTGAACCTAGTTAATAACACGAAGCTCTATTATCGCAGCTACCTTTTTAGCTGATTTCTGTAATAAGTTGTTATTTAGACGAGGATACGATCAATATCCGAGGTGAGTTCATGCTATCTTTCAACTATTTCATTTTCGCAAATAATAAAAACTAAAAACGCAGCTAATAATAATAAAAATACATTAGCGCACCTAAAATAAATCAATTATATGCTCGTAGTATTATCTAGCGTTATTGTTCCTTCTTTTTGTAATATGGTGCTCCTATGGAGATATTTGTGTTTATACGTGAGGAAGCCGCACTGAAGTAATACACGACGGTGTATTATCAACACGGAGTGTCTGTTTGCCGAATTTACATAAAGTGATGTTTTTAAGCATTTTTTTTTTAAGCTATATCATTGTAAAGTATCATCCTGGAATTGGCTGCGCGTGAGATTAAGCCAGTTGAATAACTGTGCTGTTTCGGGGGATGTTTTTTTCGTCCAAAAAACTAAGTGCTCGTTTGGGCGCGCAAACCCTGTTTTTTTTGACATATGCTCAACAGTTTCTAAATATTCATATTGAAAAATCGTCTATTTTTTCAATATAAATATTTAGAATAAATGTTCAACAAAAATGATACGAAATCCTCTGTTCAAACTAAAAAAATTCATTTATAATTTTTAACGTAATTATCCACACAATGCCAAAGCAATCCTAGTCAAAACCGCCATTAAATGATAAACGTCATTTATTGGACCGCGAAGCTTGTTCCACACTCTTCGTTTTGGTACACCGCATTAGGAGTTAGCAAAAATTAGGAATTATTACTTCCGTAGTCATCAAAATTTTAGCGTGATGCCAAGTTGATCATAGGTAATTGAGAGGCGAGTGGAGACGAAGGCGCTTTGATAATCCGAATTCATAATAAAATAACCAGATCGAACAACGAATTGCTAGACAGAGTGCAAGTTCTAGCTCAGCAGACTATCAGATAGTATAGTTAGTAACGGCCACCGAACTTTCAAGTAGAGAACAGGAGAGATGATCGAAACCACACTGAAAATCAAGAACGAGGGCAACGCAGAGCAAACGGACGCGAAACCATCTCGGAAGATATCAGTAGGATGAACGAAATTTACGATTACGATAAAAACATATCCGACAAAAAATAAGATGGTTCATTTCTGTTGTCTGTGGGGAGCGTTTACATTGCATGACATACAGCTATCAGTAGAGCTATTTAAATTGCATACAACCAGCGTATAAACAGCAGAGGGT
The DNA here is from genome assembly GCF_002532875.2 of Varroa jacobsoni. Lineage (NCBI taxonomy): Eukaryota > Metazoa > Arthropoda > Arachnida > Mesostigmata > Varroidae > Varroa > Varroa jacobsoni. Next base: position 39,501 of record NW_019213292.1, on the reverse strand, counting down.
CATCAAAAGAATATTTTGTCTATCTGAGATGACTTCCTTTGCTGCTACTGGAAACAATCCTTGTACAATCGTCGCTAGTAGCATCAAAGCTTCGATACGCTGTAAATCATGAAGTCTTCCGAAACGTCCAACGTGAAAGTTTTTCTAAACAACTTCGCCTACCACTTATAATCATATTCATATATATGTATACATTTCAGATCTAGAGACTCTAGCGAATAGAGTTCGTCATACTGTAGCGGACCCTGTTTCATGGACGATTTTACAATATTATGATATTTATTTGTCACCCCTACGAGGCTTTCTGCAAATTGTACCGGGAGACATTTGCCTCCCACGATTGCCCCTATTTTAGTTAGTCCTTCTGCGAGAATCAATGTGTCGTTAGCGTGGTACACGAGTCTATTTCATGCTGGGCGGTACAATCGCAATGGGAAGTTTCAAGAAGGGCAACTTCAGCCTACTTAGCTGCCCGATGTTCTCTACGATCGGGTCCTGCCATACTGCCGAGTTAGTACTATACGATGCTATTAGAATGATTTTTTTGCGAACTGTCGACGGCAGCCGGCGCGCCCAATGCTTTCGTGAATTTTTCATTTAAATGCAATATGAAGCTGCGGCCATTGGCTGAACTTTAGCACTTTATTCTTTGCGCGGTTTACTTAGCGAACCGATAGCGGTTGTATGCAGCCTAGCTGTTTCTATAGATCCCTAGATCGTCTGCATTAAAATTACTTCCACGAGGTTCCTAGTCGCACGGACCTTAGTCTCTCAACAGTAAAAAGAAAACTAGAGAGTTCAAATTGTCATCCTGTCCAAGTCCCGTGGTTTGACTAAGGGATCATCGATCTCGACTCCGTTTTCTTAAAAAACCTCTGCTATTAAACCAAGCATTTCTGTGATGACTCCTTCGTTTGCGAGAATGGCTAGTACTGTATTCCTATATGTGAATTTATGCGAGACCCCCGTCGACTGCTTTAATCCGTTAGGGGAGCTTTACACGCGATAGTCGTTGAAGGTTCTTTTCCAAACACATGTTACCCTTGACAAATTGCGCAAATACTTTCGAGGAACATGCCTAGTTTTTACGTCAGGAGGTAGGAAAGAATCTTGTACCACACACTTTTCTCCGCGACAATACAACGCAAGCTGCACTGAGTGTTTTTTCCCTTTTAGCAATGACTAATAGAATGGTGTACCTCACCCCCTTGAGTTCCCAATGTTCCGAAGCGTGGAAATCCGTTGAGTAACGCTGTCAGGACCAGTTTACTATTAAGGTGTCCATTCTACAAGCTATCCGGCCTTATTGAAACGCACGTTCTCCAGCGCTTACCACTTCGCGGACTGAGAATTCCTTTTCCGGAATCACACGTTTTCTTCTTATTAGTTCACTCCATGCTGCGATGAGCAGAGCGATCTGGCGCGAAATAGTGCAGCTTGCGCAAAACGTCTTAGCAAAGCGACTAATCAGCGTAGGTGTATTCATAGGACAACCAGTATACCTATTTTCACGGTTGACTCTCCTTCTCCCTGAGAAGAAATTACTCTTACTGCTCTAGATGTTTCTTACGCTGCTTCGAGCTGTTGCTTTGAAGGTTGTAGGTAGAGCCTGGAAGACAGTTGGGGGGTCTAAAAGAAAGAGTATAGAAAGATCCTACGCGTTAGGAGCTAGGTGACAGGTAACCTCGAACCACTACCGATGTATGCTCGGAGGACGTACCGCAAAATCGGATTGTTAAGACCATGACATAGTTGATAGTCCTAATTTATTCAAATCAGCTTTATGGATCCATAAGGCAGCGTCTAACGCCACTTACAAACCCAGAATTGTCCAGAAGTTCGTGCTATTATTTAAGGCATAGAAGGTGTTTTTGGAAAGGGCACTCTTTACTCATTCAGTATCTAATCATAATTAAAGAATCTATTCATTTACGAGAGGCATCATCGCTGATCTTGATTGATGGTCGCTAGTTAAACACTAACAGTTAATGGTCGAGCAGCGAACAAAGTGGGACAAATAGTGTTTAAAATGCACCACCGAGACACATTGTCATACGATGCCGGTACAGTCGTCATGATAATCAAAGCAATCCAGAAGACAAATACAAATCAGTCTTGTAGCTGCCCATAATGAATAACATTGCTCTCATTAGATAAGTGGCTGGTGTCGTACACTAAACACAATGCAGAATGAAAAAATGGCGGCATTGTACTTAATTATGATATCGCATCACGGGTCTTGAAGCTGTCGTCTCTCTCGACAATACCTGACCCACATGGCATTTGAATATTAATTTTAAAAATCTATTCTACAGATTAATATAATTAGCTAGCTAAGAAATGGGGTTCAATTTGCTGAAAGGCGAAACGAACGCTAGGCAAAGCCCGCCATAGAAAATCTCCCTGGTGTTAACTCAATTACAGGCTGCAGCCGGCATTTTCTCCAGTTTCAAGAAAAGCGAATTTTTAACTTCTCGTTTTCTACTAATATGTTAGAAAATTCTAGCTGATGCTCATATAAGCTTAGATCATATAATAGACGCTTGAGCTCCTATCTGAACCTTTCGAACTTTGAGAAAGGCTTTAAAAATGGCAAAAGTTATATGTAAATGCTTGCAAAAACATTTCTTTTTTTTTTGTAGAGCTTGAACTACGTATCCAGTAAGATTCTCTCGAAAGCTCACACGTGTCCCTACGCACGTCGACTGCCAACAGCATCTGTAACCTCTCTCAGCGCAGCTAGACACGCGAGATGACTCGCTTTATCACCTAGACACTTTTTTGTAAAATGTCTCAGTAAGTGATCGAAAAACTCGACCTTGTACGATAGACTGGAAAACTGAATCGGCAGATTCTAGCTTTTTGAAATATATACAGATAAACCCTAAAACGATCTGTCACAATATTTATATATTGGACGATGAGAGGACGCGCTTATTGTATATAACCGCTAGCTAAATTACAGCCAGCTCAGTTTTGGTAACCCATATCAAAGCAACGAGAGACTGTTAGGTTATACGTATAATGTAACGAACTATTCTATTTATTTTCAATTTTCAATGCATGGTGTTATCAGTATTACATTACTACAATTAAAACAATATACAAATCTATTTGGCGGACTTTTGTTTCCTTCTTAAGGCCATCTATATTCTAAAGCCTTTTAAAAAACACGAGATAAAATAATACCGTTCAAGTAAAAACTCTTAACTATTAATGGCGATAAAATGAAAGCAACTAAAATTAGATATCCCATAATTCCTTTAGAAAAAAGCTTATAAAATGAGTTAAATGTTAATGTAAATACGTTTACAGTTCTGCTATTATGAACGAATGGTATACAAAGCGTAATAAACTGAGCTTCTCTTTGACCCTTTTTTCGGTCATACACTAATGCTCTAGTATGCCTAACTCACCCCCTATAGTTTGTTTGAAAAAGCATATTATACATCTCCTCCTCATTATTTTGTTCGTAGGTCTCAATGAAAGCTCAGTGTCCAGCAGGTTTAAATCGTGTATTGCTATTTCGAGCTTTTATGTCGCTGCGGACAGATGGTGATGATGAACTGACGACTCACGCAGCTAACGTAACTATTGGATATCTTTAAATCATAGGTTTTTTGAAACCAGCTAAATACAAAAGCGATCGAGCTCCAAAAAGCATGTGGAGTTGCACCATTATGCTTCTTCTATATTTCATTCGACTTAATTACTATACTATAGTAACAGTAATTATCTGTTTCCCCCAAAGGCATATGTAACTCGTGCCAGATGCACTGGTAACGATATATTTTGCAAAAAACCCATTCCTGATCTTTTTACTTGATAAATCACAAATGCAGGTGGCCAGTTCGTGGTAGATCTCAACACGTTCGCGGTTACGCCTCAAGCCGCTGCAGTCCTATTGACTAGCTTTCTATGCACTACAATATTGATTAGATTTTTGCACTAAAAATTAACTTATCGTTTCCAACTGTGTATTGCTGCAAAATGAGAATAGTCATTGAGAAATATCTGTCTTTTTCCTTCGAGGATCGAGTCCGTCTTCAATGTGTTAACGTTCAAGACTGTTACAGAGAGAAAAAGGTCAGTCTTAGTTCTCTAACCATGAATCCATAGCTCGTATTTTGTGAGCGAACTAATAAATACCTTAACGTTTAAACTTAATACCTGTTTGGGCTGTCGCGCACATTCGTATTGGGGCAAATAAAAAAGCTTTACATATGTATAATGTTGAAGGTATAGTTTGATAAGGACGCCGGAACAATTATTATCGATATAATATCATTTTGATGACCGCCAGAACGTTACTGCGGTTGCGGAGGAGTAAAAACGAAACTAGAAAGATCTATAGCGCAGTGGTCTGGGCTAAAAAGTAACAGCATTTGGTTCCGTGTATTAACGCATACACTGCAAAAATTCGTACGAAACTGAAAATAGAAACAAATTCGAATCAGTAACCTGTGTTTTAGCGTAGAAAAAGATTACGGCCTATGTACCAGAGTAAGGTTCTATCGCAAAAAGTCGAACAGATATTTGGGCCGCGTTACAGACAATGGGCCTTCGGTGAAATGTTTAATGTTGTATTTTAACTTGAAGTTACGAGTGTTGTTAGCTAAATTCTTGTGTCATATGTAAACATCTGCGAGTTCTATTATTGACTATAGCGGGATGAAAATTTGATCACCTGAAATATACGACAACTATAAGGAAAATGAAACTGCGCATTTCTTTATTTTATTTTCTTTCTTATTTTGGGACTACAAACATATGACATTACTAAAGACAACTGTGACTTTTTGTGCCATTATTTGCGATACGGATATATCGGTGGCATATTCTACGGCAACGGGAGAAAGTATTTTTGATTTCATTCACTGCCGTATGTACAAGATTTTATTATGTTAGACGTACACGTATGGCGGTCCCTGTCAGAAGGACGTCATTTTATTTAAACCTAGCCCCCATTCACGTATGTTCTCTATCTTCGTTTACTAAACTACTGTCACATCAAACGATATACTAAGGGGTATTATAGGACTCTCAGTATATTCGGACACAGGGCAATTCCATCAGAGCATATCATATATCTCTTCAAGTAGTATAATCCGTAGCATATCATGTAACATTTTTGCTCTTGTACCTACATACGTTTGTGTGTGGTAGTAATGATGAAAGCGGTATACCGTGGCACGAAACATTCAGATTTATGCATAAACTGCATCTAATGATTTCCAACGCAGTTACTTGGAACAAAAGGCTTCACTCATATTGTTCTCGCCCTGTGATTATCGATACTGATTGTGAGATCGCTGCCTCCGAGGCAGACAAGCACACTAAATAGCCCGGACGAAGATCTTGCTTTAATCTCAGGTCGCCTCGTTTGCAGTAGCACTTAGTAAGAATAATTCTCGGCCATGTTCCCATTTGCCTCGATTATTTTGATACAAAGGCCGAACTACGTAATGCGTACCTATTTCCGATATATAAATATACACACACACACACACACCCAGACACACAATTAACGTACAAGAGTACTTTGTTACTACTTATTATCCATAGTTAGTATATTTAGATATGAACGGAATGCCTTCTAACCCGCTGCCTACGTCCCCGGAGTTCTAAATGCCTGTAGATATTTCCTCCTCAGCAACGGAACAGTTTGTAATAACCACCGCCTACTGTGACGACGTTCGAGATTTGATTAGCCCTTTTTGTTCTTCATCAAATTGCTAGAACGTTGCAAGAGATTCGAACGTCCTCTTATCGTTCCGTTAATTCGACTACGCCTCTCTTCTTTATATACTCTGTGTAAGGCCAAAATTTATAGTGTCCACTGTCCATTGTGTGGCATCCGCAGCGCCCGTCTACTTTTAAACAACTGCCTGATTGACCTCAGTTACCAAAAATTTACCATACACTGTCAGTTTCTGGATGGTCCATAATTTCTTTAAACGTAAAGATTTTTGTTAATGCAAGATGAAGGTTCGCCGGAATAGAAATGTGTCGTACTGCTGCCTATAGACGCCGAAGGTTCGCTTACGAAAAGAAAGCAACAATCGGCACTAATGTGCCGCTACAGACGGAATGCGATGCCAACGAAACGGCTGTCGTCAGCGACGTTCTGCGATCGTCTTAGGTGACCATGTTTGATATTGTCATAACGGAGTCATGAAACGTACTATCCAGACCGGCACCGACACGTTCCAACGCGTCTCCACTAAGTCCACCACGGACACCGCCTTGATTTAAGGGACGGCGAACAGCCATTGTACCGTTGCGACTCGACCAACCTGAGAAAACAACAACAGAAACGGGGATATGAAAAATTGTTAAAACCATTTCATACGAAAATGATACCATCTACATACTATTTATTGAAAAGCAATAGCAGTATACATTTATATTCTATACCCCAGCATTCTACAGATACAAGCAAATGTTCATTAGCTTTTAAATACACGACGCTGAAAAATAGCTACGATTGCCCAAATAATAACAATTAAATATCGGGTATCGATACACTGCTAAACGCGTGCGCATCGGCCAGAGTCGTAGCACAAATAATCGTCTGCTACTGGCGTGAAAAAAACCGAGGCTCCCACAGAAGCTATGAGTTATGGCGACTCTAAAAATACTTGAAAATTTTTACAAAATACATTTAAATTTTACCAAATACATTTAAATAACCTATAACAAGCCAATGCCGAAAAGAATTGCCGTTCGATATTTGGTAAAATAGAGTCGCAGGCTGGTGATAGTCTCACTTATAATTGTGAAGCTTACTGTGGCAAGTTCGTAATAAGTACGGAAAATTTTAATAAGATTGATTCGCACGTCGCTTACGTGTCCCAGCTGCAAGAATTTTAGCGGCAGTTACTAAGACTAACTACCAGTAAATCTGAAAAGTGTTTAATCCTTAACACAATCTGCAATGCCTGTTGCAAAATAGGTCAAACAAAATAATCCGACCGTGGCCTAGAGTTAGAGCCGTGTTTAGGCTAACATCATCAGTCCTCTGAGTTTGAATCTAACCATGAAAATTTGAAGGTACCCGTAAATCTAACCCAATTTCATATATAATTGTGTCCGCAATTTCATCATATACTAATTGTAAATAAGGTATTGTCAGAATTTGCTATATAGGACTGTTTCGTCAAGTATAAGATTCGACGCTTTCGTGGGTAGCCAATGAACAGCAGAACATATCCCTAAAAGTTTTCCATTACTTTTTTCTTGGAGGGCGGTAGACAAGTTCAATATTCTAGTAGTGAAGTTCCCAAACTGTTGAACGAGCAAGGACGTGTTGCCTGATTTTTTTTAACCGCAAAAACAACATGCTGTACAATATAATACCGGTAATTTCTGTCAATTTTTTTTAAATGGCTATGCGTATCTGGTGATGCCGATATTCTACGCGATGCATTTGAGTCCGTTGCCTGAGTTGTCCTGAAACATTGCTATCGCACGAAATCTAAATATTTCTGTTGCGTCTAATGATAACTGAGCGAAAGGAAGCCATAATCCGCAGCCAAAAAAATGAACGCGGTGTTAAGCAAATGGTGACCCCGTCTCAATAAGCCAGCTGCAGACGACATTATAAACGATGGCCTACATTGCTCTAGGGCATAGCGTAAAGGAGAACTTTCGTTAATTGCGTGGCGGGAGGATAGTTGAAAAGTAGAGAATAGGCTAGCAATGCCCATTCCACGCCGCAAAATGGAGTTGCCTTCAGGGCATCCGACTTCATTCTAGCCACCAGCAGTTGGAGGAGCCGTTGTAACGACTCAATTGAGCTCCGGGCCTTAAATTCCGAGTTTATTTTTAGGAAGAAGGTGGACTAGGTTGTATACGTATTAAATGGAGTGGCATTATGATATGACGCAGGCGATTTACCATTTCATTCAGATAACAGGGATATCATTAAACGTAAAAGCATCTCTTTGCAAAAATGAATTGTTTGCACGCATTATTATACACTTTCTGTAAGAGCGTATTCGCTCGAATACCTGTTTGTTTCCATAAGATTTTTGATCATTTTAATACAATTTTTTCAACTGGTTTTAAAGTGACTGTTCCGCTCAAGCTTTACAGCCACATATTTTTTATATGTTACTGTACATCTTAAAAACATTGCAGAAATTACGTACACATTCTTCTTACATTACACATTACACACTTAGTACATGGTGTTATTTTTCGATATTAATGCTAGGTGCCTTTCGAGGCTATTTGTCGTCAACGATTGAATTGAATGCCTCGAAATGAAGCAAAAGGTTGACTCACTTTTGCAAAATTACTTTTGCGCTCAAGTTCGGTAGAAGTTCATTGGAAAAATTAGAAGACATTAATTACTCGCTGCGCAACAGTAACCGTTTAGTGGTATTTCCTAATCATTTCAATATATTAACTTTGTATATGGTAAATTTCCGTGTACAAGCTTAGTAAATATGATGCAATACGATAAAACCCCGTTTGTTTATAGTTTAAAATCGGGCTTCAGTAAAAATCGGTATTTTTACACCGAGCTCGAAACGAAGCACGAAAATAACTAATTTACTTAGTAATTGAATTAATTTACCTACCTAGTGTTTATTTACTCTGTGGCACTATGCTCTGCAATATTCTTCGATACCTAAGCATCTGCTTTGAAGAAGATCGTGCTTGAAAAACTCAATCGAACTGAGATTTTGGGGCGCAGGAAATAGCTGAAGCCATCTGGCGATTCGCAAACATCAAGTCTTAACACCTAGGCAACCTACACAGGACACATCTCAGGTAGAAAATTACGTTGGCTCCGTATTGGACAAACTTATTTAACTCTTACCTGAGTATCGAGAACATACAAAGGCATGGGAATAATGTGTACTTTCACTGATCATGAATAGTGAGGGATCATCCACAGAGTCACCGTTCTGACGATCAATAGCCTAAAAAAACTAGCATTTATAAACTTCTGTTCGTAAATCGGCTCGTGCTTTGTGTCGATTACTAGAACGCATTGCCCGATGAGTAACATGGATTTTGACAAAAGCAGTCCCTCCACCCTAACGACCTGCTCAACATTTTTAAAAGATCCTTAAAGGGTGCTTGAAAAAAAAGCACAATTTGTACACAGTACATGCGCAAATTTTGCCCGGGTGGACAGTTTTAGTCCATTGACATTCACCGTACTAATTACCGATTTCTCACAGCAGATCACGAGCACGAATCCGCTAGTGAAGCTCACTATTACTGCCGAAATCGCTCACAGCAAGCGCTATCGACCTTAGTCTTTTACGTCACGCATGGAAATCAACATGCCGAAGATTGAAGGCGTGACGGTTGGTTAGCACACTCGCACGTATTTAGCTTTGAAGTACATAGACAAATGTATGTATTTGGCTATCGTACAGACCCGAAGCGTGAAATTGTTTGGGACACATAGTGGGGGAAAAAAAAATAGACCGAGCACATAAATAGCCCATAAGTTTTTCATTGAAAACAGCACTAAGGCTTCTCGAGATAAAGTTCGCATGGGAAAAACTATCTGCTGCGCATCCTTGATCCCTAAACAGAACAAAATCTGCAATGCCGAATAGGGTCTTGAGGTATATGACTAATTGGTTTATTTGCCTGCAGACGTATCGTTCTGTATTGAAGTACTTCGAAAACGGCATACTCGTGTGGCAGGACGTGTCCAAAATAACCTGTTACATAGTAACTAGATAGAGCAATAAACGACTACTACGAGCTAAATGGTAATTGTCCTTATAGATATTGGCACCCCTGTTGCCTTTTGACTGGATTAACAATTAATAATTATAAATAGCTTTGTAGACGACTATATAACAGTAAATATCAATTGATTGATTGCGTATATATTCAGTTTAGGGTGAAAATGTACGTTGGAAGAATTTTCCTATCTAAACAACTATCCTATACGAGCACTATGAACTGAAATGAAAAGCTCCTAGCCACCAAACAGGTATTGAGTTATTAACACGTAGTAATCAAGTGTACCATATACATCTGCTGGCCATCGAAAAATTGTTGATTCTGTTTGCTCAAAAATTGAGCTAAATGCTTCATCTATTTAGAAATAGTATTGCTAATCTACATATGCGCTATTGCGATAGAACCTTGATCTTTTCACCATAGTGGAAGACTGCAATAAGTAATCATTGCATCCCTCCATTGACACTAAATTAGCACCAATAAAAATGCTCGCTAGAAACCGAAGGAGGCGATAGTCTGATAATGGAAAATCGCCGCTATACAACGAATTCATTAAACATTTGATTTTTGGCGGGTAGCGGAAAACACTCACTAATTCTAGCGGACTTTTTTCGAGAACTTGGCGCAGTCTCATTAGGTATTAACAGCAGAAGTCCGAATCGATATCTGTCCAGCTCCAAACACAGATTTTCGTGCATGTTAGTACTGTATGTGATCTATATTTTATCATACATCTTTGCAATTGACTCCGTTACGTTGTTTTTCAGAAATCGATGTATGATCGTTCTTCTGATGTTCTTCTGTCTCCATTCATGTGCAACCCAAATATCAAACTCTTATTCTTTTTATAGCCAGCTTTCTTTATCTGCTTATCTGGACGATCCGCTTTTGAAGATTGTTATTTTCCTCTTCAAAATGGCGTTAATGTCTGAATCGGCTTTTCCAAGTGTGTGAAAAATGGGTCTGAGTCATTTCGATGAACTTTGGAACCCATAAATATATAAAACCTAATAGGGACCTTTTAGTTTGCTTCATGGAAGTCTTCGGGAGTTTTTCGGATTTCTGGAAAGCCACGCGGAAATTGGCAATAACGTAGACCGTTTTGGTTGCGGTTGAGTAGAGCAAAAAGACGGAGTATGAGCCTATATTTGCTCGAATCGTAAAAACGACGCTTCGAATTTGTTTATGACCAGTTTGTTACTGTGTTTTGTTACTGCTTCTGTTACTAATCATGGCGGCTGAACGCATGTCCGTTATGACAGGAAGCCCGCGAGAATTTGCTTCAACGCTGTATATAAATATATTCCGTATGTTAGCATTTATATAGCTAGATATCAGTCCACACTTTTTTCTGACAGGCATGCGAAATAGATATTATTATGTATTTGGATGAGGGAATCAATCGTTTGCCGCACAGTAGGTAATGACTGAACATATAAATTACGAGTCTAGAAAATACGATATGAAATAAGAACTATTAAGCTTACCGCTTATAATAATAATAATAAAATACACCTTCTGTAGCGAACAATTCCTAATATTTTCTTTTATTGGTAGAATCATTCATTGACCGTCAATAAACGAGGGTAAAGCTCAAATGAAACCATAGCATATGAAGGGAGAGAAATATAATGTGAATAGGATGATAAGGGTTCATCCAATTCAAGGCCTATGTCGAACAGGTGTGCACGCCTTTGTACAATAAGTATATAATGGCAGTATGCTTCACTTTTTCCTATTTTGGTTTTGGTCTAAATAGTGAATTTATGCTGCTCGTAATGCTTGTGTTTCTGATGCCAGTGCCTCTACTGTAGTCGTTGTCTGTTTGTTGAGGTTCTATCGCCGGGCTAATTGAGGTACAGGTTTTATAATGCGTCCAATTAACAACGTCTAGCAAGAGTCCGCCGAAAGCTTGATAAAAGCACATCGGTACATAAGTGTCCTCTTCTATCTTTGCTTCCATTGCACTGTAACTTATGTAAATAGCTAGCACAAAGGGAAGGAACGCAGTTGATTCGATGTGGTCTCCATTAATAGTGGCCGTACCATGGTGCAGAAATAATAACAGACGTACAAGCTAGTCCAAGCCGCAGATACTAAAGAGAAAAAGCATAAATGCCCACCTGGTTTACGTCAATACAAATAGGTCGTTATTTTGTCCTTTGGTAAGGTCATACGTGGCAGAGAAGAAAGTGTGACTTGTCGACGGTACTGGCTAAATTTGTTGGCAGATTGATTCGAATGCATACATCGAGCGCTCAGCCCCATACAATGTCAATCAGGAAGATCACGCGTGCAGTGGTAATCGCTAAAATCGGATTAGTATATCTTCAAATAAAGCAAAATTTCTCAGTGTATCGACCAATTAAGTTGATTTGATATATGACTGATCTGATGTATAATAAAGCCTTCATCGCTGTGAAGAAAAAAAACAGCCGTTACGCACATGCCACATGCTTAAGAGAAGCCAATAGTGCACTTTATACTTGGCCCTTGAGCTGCATATCGAGTTATAACATAACAGTTCAAGCAATATTCCTGATCACCCGCCTGATTGGTCTCGCTAACTTTATCTGTCTCTACTGAAAAGGTTTTCCTGCCTGAATTAGTGTTTCACTTTTCACGTAGTCGGTAGGCGACTCTGTTTCTGCAATGACACGCTTTAGATAGGCATACTTGATCGGCATCACGAAGCCGCTTTACCGTAATTACATTCCAGTTCGTAGCACTCAATAGGTTACATCAGAGGCAGTTTTCTGGTAAAATTCTGGTAAAATTTCTGGTGTAAGGAGAGCACGATGGATTTATTGATTATAGTAGCAGTCACCGCTTACAATTTCGTCCAGCATGCTCTCCAAAGAGTCCCCTTGTCGCAGTGAATAAAACTTCTGAATAGGTGAAGGTGTGAAAATGCTTTATGGCCCTGTTGGCAAATGTTATTAAGTCCGCTAAACAAGGTGGAGTTGAACTTTTTCAGAATACATCAACTTAAATGTTGATCCTTCTTAATTTTCTTTGAGTAATTGCTGATAGCCATATAGAAAAGTGGACTGAGCTTGTACCCCCGGCCGCTTCTAAGGTCACTCAATATATACATTTTTGCCTCTATGTTTCAAGTTTTACGTCCGGCATCGCCGTTAAGCACTGCATCAAACGGCTAGCTCCCAGCCCGAAAAAAAGTGGGATTATGCTTGGATTGGGCTCTAGTGTACAACGTGTCTCTAAAAAGATAGGCAAATACGTTACCGACTAAGTTATCACGGGTGGAGGAGGTAGCGTTGCAACTTCACAAATATAGACTCGTCTCATTTGTTCTAGACATTCATGCATCTGGGTGTTGCATGCAAGTAAATGATACAAGGTCAGCGATCGCGGCAATGATTTGCTTGGCATTTTCTTTTATTCTAGCGTCAATAGATATACAAATTCGACCTCGATTTAAAAATTCAGCAGAAGACTGTTCTTCCAAAAGCAAAGCTGACGGAAGGCTCTATCCGGGAACGAATACGGAATGCCATCTTGGAAACAAAAGTTTTCAAAAAGAAGAAGCGACGAATGGCTTTCAGAGTCTCAGATTTTAGTTAAATTCAGTTTTTATTGTTAGTCAGAAGTCTGTGGTCTATCCCAACGTTACTTTATGGAATCGTAACAACGCTCGTCAGAGAGTTTGGAAACGCAGGTTACAAAAGAACGACAACAATAACTACCCAAAAGCCGAGAAAGACACAAGCTCTACTAGCGTATTCCATAAAAATAAAGCGAAGGGATACAAATTTTGAGCATATCAGTTTACCCATAAAAATTTATAGAGACAATGGCGCCAGTTCAAAGTTTTGCAGTATCCCTCAACACGCACACTGGAGGAAGTGGTTCAATCAGCTCAATAAGACACGCATGCCAAATTCCATGTCCTTCCAAATGACACGCTCTAGAGACTAATAGCACAAACAATAGGTAACTGGCAGTCCATGGCAACCTTGCACGATGAAACTTCACGGATGTCGCTTGCTAGCATTGCTCAATTTCTCGTGTTTCATGGCAAATAGAACGAAGTGTGGTGCATCTCAACGCCGCGACCTGCCACGTTTGCTCTACCCAGGAGGAAGACCCATCGACGCTGATTGAAAAAGTATTCTATCTTTCACACATACAGAGATCTCATTCGCGTCTATGACTCGATTATAGCGTCGTCATGGTAATCCGCGTTTCAATGGCACCTGCAAAATCTTAAGGCACGGACGTAACGTCACTGTTGTTTAGCTGAGCCGCACCCCGCTCTTTTTAAATGTTTACGAGCGATCCAATTTTGCGGACACTACCTGCAAGATAAAGAAACTCGTTCAGGGCTGCTTTGTTCTCGGCACACGCAACGGCTTTCTGAAAATTTGGACCGTTCAATCTCGAGTACAGGTCCCTATACACAAATAGCCTAAGTGACTAGATAGGGCGACCTGACACGCGGCGATTTCGTGGGAAGGATCGTAACTAAATGCTGTCCTTTACTTTACTCGGAACGCACATCCACTTCAAACTCTCTTTTTACCCTTTGTTGAACATCTTTATGAAACGGTTTTCTACAAAACGGCCCCATTTTAATCGAATGATCAAGAGACCATGCATGCCAGGACACGTGACGACAAAAAAAATAGGCGCGATCACAGGGAACATATCCAATGATTAAAAAGAAGTTTGTAGCTCATGTCCTAGCTGCATACGAATCGGCTGTCAGAACCCCCGCAATTTGTTGCCACGCTTCTAAGGACGTAGCATAATTTTTGGTTTAACTGTTGTACGTTCATTCGTGTTCAGCTTGTTTATTTTCATTGGAGCACGTGGAGCGTACACTATCTAACCGCCGTTAAGATTCTAACTTTGCCTTTCATATGGCCTTAGGAGCACCATCAGCCTTTCAAGTTAACCCTTGAACGGCAACAAGTTCTATCTGCTGTAGGGCACACTTGGAAAGAACGGAATCATAGTGGATGACGGCACAGTAAAATCGGATCCGTTTAGTCAAACTGGAACGATACATCGATGTGATAATCCTTACCTTGTCAACATGCTTCCCAACTCTCCTCCTCCTAACACTTAATTATATGATTGTTAAAGCCGAGAATCTCTTCTCGAATAAGCATTGTATAAACTAAGGGCTACCACGCTGTCATGAACTAGCCCCACCTATTTCACGTATGATGTACTGCTAAATGGTAACCTTCTGCTAAGCTCCATCTCGCCCGTACAACCTACTTAAATGTAATTTCGGTCTGCATTTACCACATTAGATAATTGTAATCCTAACAACTCAACACCATTCGTATATTGTTTATACGTCTACAGTAAACGTGGCTTCCCTAACGATAATAGCATAGCTGGCAGTGGCAATAGCAACGCTGCCGGCTCAGGACTCCCATCGGAAAAGCGTTCGTATCCTGCGATTTACGTTCCATAACTTGAAATATATATGATGTAGATACGAAGTTGTTGCAAAGCACGTTCGTTCGAATCGTTTAACTGAACTAGTATCAATCTAATGTTGATTCACTAAGAGAAGAATACAATAATGATAGAACGTTCGGAATATCCTAAAAAGCACATAGAATTCGTAATGTGTGTTGGTAGGGGTAGATCAACAAAACGAAGAACGACGGTACTGTATAACATCAGGGTTATGACTTTAGACGCGCGTACAAATTGGAAGTTGTGCTAAAATGATGAATGAACAGTGGAAGCGCCTGTTTCCACCGGCTCCTCTTCAGAACGAGCATCTTGGAACACTTACGGCAACGATGAGAAAAATCAGGGTCTAAGATTTAAAGAAGACACTGGTAGAGAAACGTTGATTGTCCATGCACGTAGTGAATAAGTAAACGCAGTCCATGACTTCGCCATATGGTAAGCACACGCATTTCTTCTACCAACTACAACGTGGAATACCCTTTTCGTAAACAAAAAAAAGACCTGAGTTAAATGCGATACTATAAAAGCGACCTTTGGGTTAAACGATGAAAGAAGAACATGTGTTCAGAGATGGTTTGCAAGAGCGTGTTTGCGGCCCTCAGGTCGGTGCAGCCGTTGCGCGGGGTTATACACACAGGACATCTTTTCGAGCCTGCAAAAAAGGCCAATGACATGCAAGACAAAGCAACTGACGTAATTTTGTCCTTTGGCTGTAAATACAACATTTTTTTAGGTTAACCGGATCGATTTCGTGCAAGGGCTTTGTACTTAATGCTAGATGTACATATAATACGCGACTTAAGAATACTGATTCGGAGAATAAACGAAAGTATTAGTGGGGTCGCTTTTTCAATCTACACTTGTATAATACAACATGGCACAGTGACACTTTGAAGAAAACAGTCCTAGGTCTATGGTAAATTACGATCTAAGTGCAATACATAATAATAAAGGAAAAGTTAGCTCTTGAATTTATTAATTCTTCTAAGACAGCTCCTGACCACAAATATATGATGTCATGGTGGCTGAATTAACGAGCTCTTGCTTTCGTAGTGAAAACGACTGCCGAAGCTAGCGGTCATGTCACAAAGGGGTCCGCCGCCCGTAACCGTTAAGAGCTAAAAAGTGTAGTTGTCCAGAACGAGTACTCATTGCCAACACAACTGCTTCTAGTGTTGGTGCGTTCACTGGCCAATCAGGGCCACAGGTAACCATTGAATATTAATGTTATGTTAATTTTATTCTGAACATTTTCAGAACTAAGACATTTATTTTGTGATGCATAAGTAGTGCATGAATATATGGTCCATTTTTTGTGGAAGCCAGGAAATGTTTTCCATTACGAAGCCACTAATACACAGAAAATTCCTTGTCATTAGAACCTGGCCACTTCCTAGTGTATTACAAGGATCGGGCCATTATGCAGTACTACAGGGGAATGGAGGGGGAATATAGTGTTTAAGGAAAGTTTATGTATACATATATATTTAGCGAGCAGAGTGATTCCGACGGACCAAGATATATCATCCAGGAAAGAGCTCCACTCTACCCTGGAATCAGATGTATTATGATACCGGTTCGGTAGCCGGCAAGAATGCATTTTAATATGAGCTTTAAGCAAGATGATATTTATATAAATCCGTGACAACAATGTACATGCATAGAATCTTATCATAGGTTAAAATTATTTGAGAAGCTACATGTACATACAGGACATTCCATATAAATGTTCCATATCTTGATAAATTTATAGAGGAGCCTGATGTTTCTATATAGCAAGAGTATTGAGTGAAACAAGCCGTAGTGTAATACTCGGGTACATGCTTCTGGCACAAGTCGAATAGATAATGTATTTCCTAAGTAAATATATATTTGCTTTTTTTCATTTCACCACTATTTATTCAAGACAGAAGTGGTCGCTAGGAAAACAAATCAGCGAGCACTAGGCGCAATCATCTGAAACAGACCAGTAAGTTCTATGCAAACTTTTTTTGAATAACCTATACGTGGCCAATAGGACGACCTCAACAAAAACTAGAAATCTAGACACTTAAAGCCTTTCGGTACCCCTGTTATGGCGATAACACCGTGGGAAACTATCCTCACCAGCTAATTAGCTTCAAACAACCTGAAAACCTATATTGCCGCATTTATCTCATTAGAGATTTGGCATCTTCACGTTCAAGTTCGAATACGCCAGGGCTGAGGTTGATTAATATACCGTGCTCTGCCACAGTGATGTGAAGACGTCAGCCATACATGCACATACTGTATTTATGTATTCAGATTAGCATGCCACTTTACAATTGCGTAAATAACATCTAATCAATAGCTGTTACGACCTCGCGAGAACGTGGTACTTCATGCGTTTAGTAGCATACTAGCATAGTTTGACAAAGAGTGACTAACGTCGACGATAAGCACAATAACACGCTTTTATAGAAATAGCATATATATGTGGATTTATATAATCTTGAAAACGGTAAAGATGGCTTTCTATCTTTGATATACGGCTCACCTGATGATAACACTGCAGTAAAGAAGTTCACCTTAGGAATAATTTATCTATATGTCTAAACATACAGGAAAAAAGGATATGCTGTGCGCGTATGGTGGGATACCCACCAGACACATGTGGTGCCTATATATATATAATTTTCGTTAACATCTTTATAGCTCAATACTAAGGGCTATTGTTGATTTTAAAGATTATTTGTCGAAATTTCTGTTATGTATCTACTGAATGATCATAGCGACTGAAATGAAATAGTAGACTGAAAAAGTCTACATGTTGATGGAGATTTTTGTAGTCATTCTTCTCATGAGCAAAAGAACGATGTTCTTTTGGTTTTAGATGAGTTTTTAGATGAGGGTGTAATGTAAGAAAATTATTGTTGATAGTACCGGAAAAATCTAGATGAACCGAGTCGAAATGCTCTCTATATTTCCATATGCAAAAAATTGAATCCTCACGATAAAAAAATTGGCAAAAACGACGGCGGCAACAGCAAACTTACACCTTTTTTTATATGCAATCTTTAGAAAAACGATTTACAACATGGCGGTCACCAACGTCGTCTGTGCTTAAATATCATTACACTTTGAGTTACAATTTAGTGGTACAAGTCTATCAACAAGTCTACAGGTTCAATTTTTGCTACATATCTTATTCACACTTCATTATAATAAACACTGCGCAGTGAAATTGCGAATATCGAGGTTTTTACTTTCACTGAAGTCGATGTCCCAATGTCCTTACGGACGCCTGAACAAGGATAATCGTTGGTTCACTTTCAGCTGAGGTGCTTCATAGTTTTCGGTTTTGGAGTATCTTCGATGTTGTTAGGAAACCGTGACATGTTCGTACTGAGGTTTGTAGTCACGCCGCTTCAATGGGTCCCTTCCGCATTGTTAGCGCATTGTATTGTTCTTCTCATAGGAAAGAAACGTCTCTCCACTTCAAGCTAAGCATTTTGACGACATGGTGCCCCAAGTAATAGTCGTCACATTCGCTATACAGATGGATACTTTCTTATAAGGATTCTTTGGAAAATCTTTTGTGCAGATATCCAGATTTGGCCCGAGTTCCACGAAATTTGCTTATAATACCAGCTTCGCTACCGCCTCAGTCATCGTCAGGACCTTACTCATCGACATGTTTCGAACTAAATATATTCTACGGAGTGAAAGTTTCTGCTCAACATGTTATTGAGCCAGGCCGTAGTTTAAACTTCTGATGCCTACATGATACTGTCACAGTTTCATGGGCTTGTTATTTATGTGCGAACCCTGTAGGGAGGACGCAATTGCGAAGCTCTCCAGATGCTTTAATTTGCAGGACCGACGAACTCCTACTTTACCGGCTCGGGTCAACCATCTAGACAGCTTAGAAACGCCAACTTTATGACATCGCCTGTCCAGTTATGAATGATCCTCAGAAATCAACGTCTTCGAAACGTATGTGCAACTCAAAATTGATATCTTTTGTCACAAACCTGCAGATGAGCAAAGTTGTATATCTAGGCAAACAGGCCTCTCTAGACAAAGGCAGAAACGTGAAGTGGCGTATTCTTATAGATATATAGTTTATCCTAAGGCCGGCAACACTTGCAGGTCCCATAGGTGTGCTCTTCCGAAACCTCTTTAGGGCTCTTGCCTTCTTTCGCTTTCAGTCGAATGTTCATAATTGCTGATTATATCGACGTAAAAGATTACATTTTAACGCCTAAGACGCTAATAGACGCATTTAATCGAGACTTGAAGAACCAGGAGGTAGTGGACGCCATTGATAAACTTTGGAAAGCGAAAAGCTTTTGGCCTTGTTTTGATCCGCGATAAGTATTTGCAACAGGCCTTTTTCCTAGCTCTATACTGAACAATTTTTTTTTATACTCACTATGTTTCCATAAAGTTGCGAAGACCTCTACTATTAAAGATACCAGGAAACAAAGGCCACCCGATGGAGCTATCTAGGGGAGCAGAATATCATTAAGAGAAACTATTGCTATAAGCTAACGACCCGCCTCTCGCAATACCTTGAACTTATGGGTATTATTCCAGAAGAAAAAAATAATGTGGATCGCAGCATTCCACCGATTTCGCTGAGGCCGCATATGGCGTATTAACAGTCAGTGTCAATACTTACATCCAATGTGCGTTAATTTTTTATCTACATTTGATCGGAACGTTCTCTAGGTAAATGAAGTCAGAGGATGGAATTGCTAAGCTCGACCCCTGTGGGCAAACTACAGATATGGCCCACGTCTACAATCTAAGTCCATTACTACTCTCAGTACCGATGCCGTTGGAGAGATGGAATAAGCCAATCCACTCGACACAGAATGAATGAATTTCATTATGTTATTACACAGTTACTCAGGGGCAGATTATCAATGCTAACAGTGCCAGGGACCTTCTGATTGATATCATTTGAGTGCTACCTTGTCTTCCGTTCCCCCCCCTAAAGCATTTTTGAATGGTCCCATAGATTCATGTTTTGTTATGGCTCATTTTTACATAAATTGTAATTTTTTATTGAAATCCTTTATAAAACCTTTCTACTGTATAGATTCTCCACTATGTATATTACTGCATGTATCAAACAGGCTAATAAAAGTTGTTTAACTTTTCACTCATATGATTTTACCAACTCTTAAACGATACCTCAGGATCTAGCCACACCAAATTACAATTTATTGAACTTAAGTAGGTATTCGACTTGACAACTGTGCAACCCGTTTCTGATTTCACCCTTTCTAGGCCTTTTTTGCCCTGTATTTTCTTTATAAGTGTTTACGGAAACGTTGTATAGGCCGTGGTCGACTAAATTGTAAGGAATTTTTTGTGAAAAATAATTTTTCCCTGACAACGAAGTTCAAAACAGTACTCTGTGTATTAAATTTTATTAATTGAATTAATAATTCACTAAATGCGAGCTAAATTCTCGAGAAGGGTCTACGTGAGAAAGTTGTACCAGTCGAAGGCTGTCGACGAAGTACATTTGAAAAGAGATTAGTACTTACGGTGAAACAAAGCAAAAAGCTACACAAGCACGTTTATTCCTCTTCATTTTTATTCTTTTCTATCAGCGTGTGGAAATAAGGCTTCTGCCACACAGTTCAATAACATAAAACGCACAAGCATTATTCGATACACAGAGCGGTCGTTAGTTTTTGGCGATTTAATATTGCAATACTCCAGAGAAATCAACGCATGGCCGCTAAAGCTGTATATTTTAATAATTACTGTTGTTATTGAAATTAATTAATGTAATTACTGAAAATGAAACAACGCTACCACATGATATTGAAAATAAGGGCCTATTTTTTTTTATCTATCCTACATCTATTCCCTACAGTGTACTTTCTGAAATCATTATACTGTGATAATTTGCATATTGACTTAATACCATCTGGGTATCATAGAGGAGAAGAACATTATCGAAACATTGTTTTACTCCATAATTATAATCCTGTTTTCGGGATTGGTTTCGAAGGCAGTTAGCTCCTTTAACCGCTGTTGATGCCATAAGAACCCAGTCAATGCGCGGCCCAAGCCGACGACAAAGACTATATAATCATAATGCAGCTATGTATATAAATCAAACATAACGAGCGAGACAAACTTGATTTATTCAATAGGATTTAAGTGTTTTTTTTATAGACCCTACAGCTTCTGAACTTTGCCGCCTGTGATTTTATTTGAGTAGCGGTTGAACTTTTTCATAAAGATCATTTGCCGCTGAAGGTAAGGGTTATTAAAACAATCATAGTACGAAGTTGCGTCTAGTACTTGCCAACTGTATAGAAAACGCTAAAGACAATTAATTTATTCCAGAAATGGCTAGACATATATTGTAAGGCAAACAGCAAGTTTCCACATCCTAATGAAGAACTTAATAATATAATAATTTAATAACTTCGTAATATTAAATAGCTCTAATGTCATCTAACAGACACGCATCATCTCTAAAAGCTAGATAAACCGATACAAGTAGATAGTTTAAATGAAAAAGAACTTACGCATTTTCGTTGCCTGAACACGTGTCGGCCGACAACGCAGCAGTTGAAGGATGGCCTGACGAAACTGCCGGTTGAATCCTCCGTATATAACAGGGTTTACGAGCGAGTTAGAAAACGCTAGGAAGGTAGCAAATGATGAAAATGTTGAAAACCATGCAGGCATCTGTGTGATAGGAGAAGCATGAATCAACAAAGTAACCAATGTACGTTTCTTATTAGACTAGCAGGCCACCCTTGCCCCTTTTACAGAGAAAATACGGTTATCTTGTGTTCAAGTTAATTTACCGCTTCTATATGGTATGATATTTGTGTGTCATTATCCAGATTTACATTGTTCACATAAAGCAGACACATCGGTTGCAGATATAATGACGGTACATATGAGTTGATGCGAGACGGGCTGTAACAATCGATCTGTTAATTCCATCACTGTCCGAAGAGCAAGTTATCGTTATCAAGGCCTCTTTGTAATTATTACTGAGATAATTGCAAACAAATTCAAGATTGTTACTTCCTTCAGGAAGGTAGCATGTAGCATCCCAAGGGAAAGCGCAAATAGGTGGTTTTATGTTGGGAATAGCGCGAGGCTGGTTCCGTATGAGCAAAGCGGCCGAGTGTAACGAAACAATCAGCCATTATCAATAGAGAAACTCCCAGGCGTAGTTGTCGCCCGGATGAGTGTGTACATGTAAGAGGAACTGATCAACTCCAAAATGGTAATAGCGGATTTGCTAGAATATGGATTATGCAATCCACAACAGACAGTGTCACGTACGATATCCGAATAATCTCGAACGATTGTTGTACTTGTCGGAATAAAAATAACTAATTTGGCCCATTGTTCCGGTGTCTGCAGCGGATCTAATGGGGGCCTTCTATGAGCCTATCTAACTATGAACCGTATGGCAACATTTCCATCACTAATCATTTATATTATTTAGTTGTCTAACGATTGATCACGTTAACGGCCGAAGGCAAATATGAGTAATATCAAGGTGGCGTATCGCCAAAAGACAAGATGGCTAGAATGAAGCTTAAAATACTTTTTCTTTCAACGTTTGGATACCAAAGCTCATTAGATAAAAATTCACCGTTTAGCTAAAAATATTAAACGTTCCTTTATTTTTATTTTTAAAATTAGATAAAATTTCAAGAATTAGACAGTTGTACTGCGAAAATGTAACACAATTTAGTACCGATTTCACGTTATTCCCATTGAGGACTAATACAAACAAGCATGTTCGGTGATTAAAACAAGCAACAATGTGTTGTCGTTAGAGGCAACATTGTCCGTAAAAGTAACGATTTCGTTACCAGTATCATTTCAATAGCAAATGATGACCTTGCGTCAACGGGCAGGTACGTGCAAAGTACCTATCATCGATATGTTTACATGGAGCGCCTATGGCGTGTTCCACGTGGGGTAAGCACGATGCATTCATAATTTATGGCTCGTTATTAAGCGGTTGAGTAAACATAGATACTATTGCCCGGTAGGTCGTTCGCTCGTATGCAATAGCTTGGATAACATATACACCGGATGGACACCCTATATATGCACAAGAAGCGTCATGGAACTACGAGTATCAACAAAGCGTCTTGCCAACAAGGCATTACAGCCGATGATAAAAGTCACATTGGGAAGTACATAGGATAAATAGAAGCCCGGCCATTAACTATATCATTAGCCTTGATCAGTCAATAATGACAGAAGTAAAGGATCCGACGAACTATGCTACAATCAGCCATCAGTTGAACTATTCCGTGGGGTAGAAGCGTTTGAAGCTATTGGTCCTTTCC
Source organism: Varroa jacobsoni (assembly GCF_002532875.2). NCBI lineage: Eukaryota > Metazoa > Arthropoda > Arachnida > Mesostigmata > Varroidae > Varroa > Varroa jacobsoni. The sequence continues at coordinate 16,003 of NW_019213292.1, read as the reverse complement.
ATCGGTACTGCGTGTAAGATAACTTGCTTTTTTTTTTTTTTTTTTTTACATAAATGTTAGCCAACGTAAATTGTAGGTTTAGACATAAATAATTTGTTATCTTTACACATACCGAAGTAACCAGCCATTAAAATGTATACACCCTTATATCAATGTTTTTTGAATCGTTCATTGCAACAACTTCGCACAACATAATTAGGGTAAATTTGGTTATTTACAATAAACACTTGGCCATCATAAAGCCTTGGCTCGAGTTTTCAAGGCTACGGGTTCAAGTTCCAGCGTTTCACTAGTTCAGTGATTACATTATTTTCGACTATTTCAAATGATTCGTTCAACCGATAGAAAATACATGAAATTATGTGCCTCACATCTCTCGATCGCCACCCAAACAAACTCTGTCGAGCTGTTGAAGATGACCTACCGTGGTATACATGGTAACACCAGTGGTATAATAACACACACTAACTCTTCCCTTAAGAGCTAGTGAGGCGCAAAAAAAGAGTATTTTGTTTGCTGGTTTTTGTAAGGCAAACACGTAAAAAATTTGAAAGTGTTTCCACAAACCAGAAAACTGCAGACGCGCGTTTTAGAGCTTTATGCACAGTTAAGCAGGAAGGCTACTATAGCCTACTATAGGCATATGTGTGCATAAATTCTGCAGTGGACCATTTGGCGAAAATATTGACCTTCATACTTGATTAGTGAATATGACAGGTGTGCAATCAGCAGATAACAAATGCTGTACCCAGACGCCGTAGCTTCGCTAGGATGATTCGACCTTTTAGAATAATGGGAAATGCTATCGTGAGGGTGAAAACTCTAGATATACATATTGACTAACTTGAAGTTTCAGTGGAGTTCACTTGTAACTTCTCGTTGCCATTGACAGACTCGTCTCTCTTATCGGGCTATATGGAGTAGGCTGAAGTGAAGTTAGAACTAAATTTCGAAATGAGCTACTTTATCGCCTCTTTGAAGTTTAGGAACTCTTACGTGCTGTACTAACTAAACTAAATTACCAGATTTTTTTCGTACTTGTCTGGAGTTTTCGTCCACGAATTGGACCCAAGTACTACCCTAAAAGCCAGCCATTTCCAATAATAATTCCTAAAAATGGTTCTAGAAGTTCAACTTCCGCATCTGCTAGTTTAATTGCAACACTCATAAAGCACAGACTAATTGAAAAGGTAACGCGTTTGAGTGGCGAGACCTTTAGAAATGCGATCCACACATTGCCAACATGGCTCCTGTTTGGCCTCGAGTCATCCGTTTGTTTGCCGAAACTCTTCTTTGACGACCCCGCAATCGGACGGTTCGAGAAAAATACCTAATTTCAGTACTGGAAAGTTTAGAGCTTAATTCCACAGTCAAGTCTTTTGCGCTTTGTGTCCTACATAAGTATTCATTACAAAAATATACCATGCTTAGTGTCATTACTATTGTGTTATTATATCAGAAAAACAAGTTGAGTTTTGGTTAGAGGGTATTGGTGATAGTCCCAGACGCCATGAACATATCCACACATGCTGACCATAATCTAGCTGATAATAGTAAAGGTGAGAAACTCTTGTTGTGACTGTCAAATTTTAGTCACAGCAAACACACGACCGAGAGGTTGATAAGCCGAACGGACCAATACAAAAAGCACTGATTTTATCGGGTTTTTAAGGAGATTCTATTTTTCTAGAACTCGAACAAGGAGATCTTTTAAGTGCTCGGTCTAGACCACAACATCATGAAACGAAACTGACTGTTTACTACGTCGAGCTCTCACTGGAAAGTATAGTGCTCGGTCTAGACCACAACATCATGAAACGAAACTGACTGTTTACTACGTCGAGCTCTCACTGGAAACTAAAGTTAGCAGAAGGTCGAGTTTGCGGGTACTCATAGTACCAAAGTGGCAATAAGCAACACGTAAACAACATAAACTAGTTTATTAAAGTTACACTAACAAAAAAAAAGAAGACTAAAGGGCGGAAGGGAATCCGCTCCGACTTATTGATTCGTAGAAGTTATTTCGGTGTGATTTTGCGAAAACCGGCTATTAGAACATATAGACGATCACCATAAGCAGGCCAAACAAGTACCCCATTGTGGTAAGGTTTCGTGTTAAGGTTATGTTATACTCTCGGCTTTGAAAAAAAAAAAGTCAATCTGAGTTTTAAGCCTTCAAGGCTTCAAGCCAACAAGATACTGATGTCCCATTATATGTAGCATGTTCACTTCTACCTACTTCATATTTTTCATCCATATTCATATTCATACTTCATACTTCATGCACACCTACCTGCACGAAGCTTATTAAAACAGGTATTTTTATTTCATTCAATTATCGGTGTAGAAATACAACGGAACAGCTTGAATTAAAATAGCCAATAGCCTTATTCTTAAAAATTTACCTATGACACTGTTCAATTACGCACCTGCTTATGTGAATCGTCCCTGATCTGCGAGTAGAGGACTGTGGCCTGCAGGGGCATCCAGCAGATGATAAATGCAAGCAGAACATAGCAGGCCATCCGAATCACCTATATGAGCAAGATGAAATGAGACGACCCTGAAGTTATATACCTATATATTACGTAGTATATGTATATACTGGTTATGCATATACTAAATAGGAGATCGTATTGCTAATGCTTGTTTCCTACCATTGTAAATAAATGGTAACGGTTGGTGTACATTTGTGATTAATAACGGTGTTTTTTCTCCTTGAGGCAGTGGTAACTGTGTAGTAAGTGTGTACTGTCTTGTTATATTTTTGTATTCTCGATCCGAATACGTTTAGTACGCTTCTCAGAAAGTTACAAAAAGGCAAATGACTTGGTGCCTAAGCATCTGCCACAAGGGTCAAGAATAAAAACTAGAATTTAAAGGCTGCTAAAGAGAGGAAGTATAGCACCTCGCTTTTACTGTTCGGTTCTTGGAGAAACCTTCAGGATTAAGGACGCGAAATGCGCTAGTGACTGCTATTATACTATGATTAGAATGAGAATTAAGTTTTCCCTCATTCGTTCTGATTTTATCCAAGGTCAGACCTGGTGCATATTATGGAGTGTTCTTAAGCTGGGAACAAGTCCGACAATCTAAAGCGAGTTTATGGTTAAGAAACTGAAGTACCGATTCAATTTATTGGAGGCAAGAGCACAGCTTCGGTTAAAAGACGAGTATAAAAATCAACTAAAGAAGATATATCCGTCATTTGGCCAAACAAGAGTAGCCAAGAATACTGCCATAAAACGAAGGGGACAGACAAACTAGCATACCATAATTCGGCTTGGGGTTCAAAAGTTTTTTTGCCCAACGACAGATTAGCACCACCTGGTATATAATCGTTCGTTTTTACAACGGTATGAAAGCGGCCATTACGCTATCCCATTGTCTATTAATGTTTTTTCTTAACAATCAGTGCAACACCACGGTCGCTTCTATAATATACATATATTTATACGTAATGTATATTTATCGCATTCTATGATTTATATTATTACGATCAAAATGTTCTTGCATCTTTATTTTTTGTTTATTTATATGTTTGGTTTCGCATAAAGACGGAAATTGGCAAAACGTACTGCAAAATATGTACATGACTACTGCGATTATATTCCTATCTATTAGCTCTAGGTCAAGTTGTAAGCATTAAACCAACTGTGTACCTTTCCCTCGACATAGAATTTTCACACACACAAATTCCACATAGAAATTTCGATTATATTTTCATGTAGCTACGTTTTATGAATGAACATCCAGGTTTGTTTACAGTCTTCTATTGTAGCTACTAGTTTTCGTTCAGGTGAAGAATCGATCGCAATAGGTATATGTGTACATCTACAAGCGTGCACGTTTTACGCTTCTTCTCCACACAAATTCTCCTATTAATTTTAGCTAATAAACGCAAGTACGCTTGCAATCGTGGTTTCACTCAATTGTAATACCACATAGCGATTATTTAAAGAAATATCCAGGAAATGGGCATTTGTTGGCTCATTTCTAATATTCGAAGACTTCGCCATGGACAGAAGGAAAGTAGTACTGCGTTCGTTAATCACCCGGGCTTTGTTGTCAGCGTAATGATTGTGTACAAACAGTCACCATGAGTGGAACATCAACATGGAAGTGGAATCATCGCACGATCAAGATATTTGCTAGCCTGCGGATACAGTTACACGTTCAATAGTCCCACTATAAAATCTATCAGTGATTGGATTGTTCTGTGCAATAGAGCGTACGAGGTACTCGCAGAAAAATAGGAGAGAACTCTCCTTTCTTTAACGGTCGATGTCTGAACGACCATTTTCTCTAGGAGGATAGTAGTCACGTTTGTCACTGCGCTTCGCAATAAAAACTCCCGGAACTCATCGAGCTTTTGCTCTCTCTCTCTCTCTCTTTGCTTATATAGAAATACCCCTTTGAACTGCATGGCGGTACGAAAACTTGATTCGTTTTATAACGTTGGTACTGCCAGTACTATACCTAAATGGCAGTTTACTATGTGCCTCTGTGCACAGCTATCTTCCCCTTTAACAGGAAGCACCTTATATCTAAAATAAGGTGCTTAAGTGTGCTGTTTTTTTAAACGCAGCTATTATTATTTAATCAATCTTTCCACGTATTTGTTCGTGATAGTAATACATGCGTAAAAACATGTGTGCACATAAGCGTCGAATTCATTTTGTTAAAATTCAACAAATGATTGAAACTGCTTAATGTTATCCCATGCTAGTTCTAGCAACTTCAACTGCTAAGTCATATACTCCATAGTGACTTAGTTCTACTGATATTCAAATATATTAAAGGTTGTAAAAACCTTGAAAGCTATCATAACATTAAGGCAAGGTTTTGAACGTATCCCGTGCCTTGATGCGTATAATGAGAATGTATATAAGATTGATCCTATTAATATACAATAACTATGAATATGACCCATTTCTGCCACATACTGCTAGTTTTTACGTTTGTTAATCGTTCATTTCTATTACTAATTTGATGCCTATTGTATATTTCCGTGGGCATTCATTAGTGTGCTGTTATCATCCATTTGGTGAATACTTACAATGACCAAATAGCATATAGTCCTTGAAACAGGACATTCAATTGATCCTTTCCGGCATTACAGTAATGTCGATTTCCCAGTTTTATTCCCTTCGACCAGGAGGAGTACGTTCAGTTTGGGTCCCAAAGTGTTTCACGCAGTCACCGGGTGTTTACATCAGTACAGCGTAAACAACACAATCATTTCAGCGTACATTAACGGAGTTACAAACGGGCGAAATATCGCTAAACATTTCAAATGAATAAATTCGGGATTCACAGAAGAAGGTCGAACGATAGTGAATGCTTTCTGTACTAGTGATTCATATGACGCTTTCGGTGAGTAGGCCCTTCGGAGGGAGCGACCTGAATTGCTAGCTAGATCAACTTGTGCGTAAAGAGCTTTAGGAACTTCACGAATGACGGAATAATCTCCACTTACATTATTCGGCGATTCAACTGTCTGATTCAATGCTAATAGGGAACATAAAACTCGAGACAGTATTATTCTGTCTATGAAGAGCGTTTAGGCGAAGTTCCCTGCATCGCAGTCATGATTTATGTAATCCACCGTAATGGAATTTTCATTTATCTTCTGTACGGCTCTGCTACGGTGTAATTTCTCCAATCCGTTACCTGAGTTGTGATAGTTTGTTTTTGTCATGACTTATTTGTCATATGAAGTTTTATCATAAGAAGTGTTCATTCTAGAAAAGCAATCAGAATCTACGAACGCTTTAATGCTTTTCGGCTTAGTTACTCCTACGATGAAAGCTTGGCATTTATGCAAACATTAATAATCTAAATATATAGCACAAGCTGCCGAATATGTGCCTTGAAATTTGTGAAGAGCCTTTAGCTTTAGCAGGCACTGAAGCGTCCTGCTGATGAGGGATCCCGATCTATCATTTTTAAGGATAGTGGAATATGGTGTTACTATACTCTCTCGAAAAGGTCTCGGTTTTTTAAATATTCGAAGTAAAAATCAGGTCTCGGCAAGTTTGCCAATTGACATACATCATCATGGTGATCGATGTAAGTTACTTAAGTAAATAGACAGGATGAAATGATCGAGTACGAAAAATTTTTTTAACGTACTGTGCCTGACGATAAAACTACTAGGTTAATTCACCGTTTGTCTTTGTTCTCGCTTTTTCTAAGGAGCGAGACAAGTTACGTCCAATTAGAACCTAAGTAAATTCCGTTTTTGTGTACATTTCGTCACTGACCCAGCAGCAAGAAGCGTTCGGCCTCATAAAAAAGGATTAGAATCGTCATTTATGATGGCATATTGATACTGTAGGTAAAGAAATTGTCAACATACGAGTTAGGATGGCTTAGAAGAGGTGGCCCTTATTCACGCACTTAAATACATGCAATTATAGGTGAGTGAATACTAGCCATTCAGTTAATAGTATTCCTATGCAGAGAATTGTAGCCTGCGTTTAAATAGATTTATGTGCCACTAGCTCAGATTCCCAACGGGCTACTCAAAGAATTCCTTAACGGTCTCTAGGGGGCGCGCAGCTCGCATTGAAGGGGTTTGATTTTAGCCTAAAGGCAATAAAACGTGATCAATATGATAATCCGTAACCTGCCGTGAAATCAGACATCTTGAATTCTTTTCATCGCATTGCGCGTTGCCGAACGCGCTTCTCATAACTGGATTAGGACATACTAAATATTACATTCAATTTTACATAGCGGGCAAAGGACAGCAGAGGGGGTAATCACTGTTGGCATCATCACGCTAGTGGGCTTCTTTTCAAAGTGGTTGGCCAAAAAAAGGCGTTCAGGGGCAAAACACGAGCTCATTTCGCCTTGAAAATAGAATACTACGTAGAGGGCAACATAGTACAACAGTGATGTCAGCTGCTACGCGGCCCGCTTTGAGAAATACGCACAAGTACTTTACATACAGAAGAATAGAAGACAATATTTTTCAACCTAACATGGAAAAAAAATTGAAATATGTGTGTAAGCTTTGTCAAGCTTATGGTATACAACATCGAAACGATTTTTTTTTCAATTGGATCCACTTTGATTTAATGCGATTACCTGAGCCGCGAAAAACTCCATCAATCAACAGCGAATGAATTGCATGCCGATCTGAATCTTCGAAGCACGACTTGTGGCAAAATGATCACGAAGAAAAAATTCAACTTGTAAGCAGCTTCCCTTCAAATCGTAGTCACGAACTTAATAAACAACAAGCACAAAACTTTAAATTTTTAATCTATAGCTGAGGCAGCGACGACGCCTACATAGCATTGCTGAAACAGGAAACAAGCTATAGTGGTTATTTCTACAATACCATAAGCTCTCCAGATATCCTACTTCACTTTTGTGCTCTTTTTTTCTAGTTTAAACAAAATTTATGAGGAAGTTTAAACGGGTCAGCAAGCAGAAAAACAATTTACGATAAAAGAACTTCCGAATTACTGTCTTTAACAATAGGTCAAAGGGTTCACCCAATTAATATCGGAACCTACCACTCGCGAGTCGACATTACTGTAAAACTACGCTATGCTCAGTATTATTTAACATGAACATCAAACATCGGTGCGTTCAGCTAAACGTTCAGTGACCGAAACTGGAACGTATTCGAAACAAAGTATAGTGCTGATGCCCGACTTTAATAATGTCGGCTACACCACATCGCACACACTTCAATGGCAACTGTGTATCTGTCAGAAGGAACAGAGAGATCTGGGAGCGCACAAAAACAATCATCGATGCTGCTTACTGTGTCCGTCGCTTCAGGAAATGAGGGGAGCGCAACTAAGAAAAATTTCAGGACACTCGCAGGCTATGGCTAAATCGATCAAACCGCGGTCATTTTTCGGTGGACAATCAATTTGCTACATAAAAGCAAGCGATGCCCACACGAAGACATTCCTCGAAGAATGTGTTGTGTTTAATCGTCTTCGCTCCCGACGAACCAAATGGGAAACTTTTTTGTTTCTTGAAGTCGATTTGATTGTTTGCTTCCGTGCGACTCCTGAATATTGAGGAAGATTTCTACATGGCATAGAAAAATATACAAAATAGTGATTAGAATGGAAAGGCTCGAAAATTTATCCAGACGATGCAAAAAGCCATTTCTGATCGCCCGGGAATTTCGATGCATAAAGGATTAGTGGATTTTTATGGATACCCTGATACGCTCCAAATAAATGGTCGCGTTTAAATTTTTGAGCGTCTCTTACCTTTTTGACTTTTTCGAACTTCCAGGGTTTTAAACATTTTTTATTATTAGAAACAAAAATATAAATCCGCAGCATTTTGTGTAAGACGCATTTGAAAGACCTCAACGAGTTTGTGCGTACCACGATCGCTTTTCTCAGGTTTTCTATTAAAAGGTCATTCATGAACATAGAGAATAAGTAGAATTTCGAAATTTGACTTGAGAGGTACAGACTTCCAACTGAACCCATGATCGGAGTGAATAGCGGTCATATTGAATATATATTGAATCGAACATGCCAGTAAAAGACCTCTCGGTGAGTACGTCAGCAAAAAAAAGATCATTCAAATATCAGTTGTTATTGTTATTTGCATGTAGTCGTTAAAGCAGTTTCGATTAGTACCGACACCCCGTACACACTGATGGCGGAGCATGCAAGGTCCATATATATATATGTATATATATTATATTTCTGCTTGCTGTGGACAAATGAAGACCGACTGTGAAACAGGTCGTACGTACATTTGAAAGATACATCCGTCAGCTAGCAACTTAAGGTTAATGGCTAGGTGGGCCCCCACAGAGAATAGAAGTTACAACAACAGTTGCCGTAAGCAACGGTTATGCTAGCCCCGGATACCTGGATCTGAATGTCACTGCTAGCGAAATACACGTATCTGTCTTGGATGTTGTGTTCTAGGAACACGTGTTTGATAAAACAAAAATGTATGCTACACATTAATGTTATACTTTATTGGATGGAACGCTGGCAAAAGAGATGATGTTTAACAATCAAGTTAGAAATATAAGAAAATATAAGCCCGATGTTTGTCATATTGTATTTTGCTGCTTATGCGAGACTCACTACAATAGGCCACGTGAGAGCCTCTAGAGGATTCATCGGTTGCAAGAATGCAAACATTATTATAGTGTGTGCATGTCCACATCGGTTTTAGCTAATAAAGAGTCTTGATCAAGAACTACTGCAAGAGATAAATAAAAATCTATGAATACCTATTAAATTACAGTTGCATACATCTAAAACTGAGAGGTAAAGAAAACCTACGGAAAGAGTTCTGAAACCCACCATCACGAATTTAATGGGTACGTTAGCAAGTTTACTATTGTTGAAAAATTCTGTCGAACATTTCAGTAGTACGTATACAAGCAAAGAAGCCAAGCCCGAATGTTTTTTTCCCGAGTTTTTACCATAGGGAGATTGTTCGGTCCACAGACGCGATCTGCATCTGTTTTAGCTCAAGGCAAGCTCTGTCTCTCTCTATATATATATATATATATCGAAAACATCTAATAACCCTTGCAACCCCAGTGAATGCGCCTGGTATATGAATCAAAATGGCCAGCAAGATTGTAGCAAACATTTCCGGTACAATAAAGACCATTCCTTTTGACTGAAGCTATTGCCAAGTCAACTATGACATGAATAAACCTAAACAGTTCTGTCCAGTCCAAAAGGACCCGCAACGTAAACAATTCCCAGTATCTTTATCGTATTTTTTTTGCGAGAGGAGAAAATTAATTCGTCAAAAGAATTGTTACGCTTAAAATGTCAGGAAAAAACACAATTCCATCCTGTTCAGCGTACCTTTTTCTTGGAGCGATTGTGGACCGAGTTGTTTTTATTGTACTGCATGCCCCCGTAGCTGCTTTGGCCACTGGCTGAGGCCCCATTACTTCTCGCGTTTCCAAATTCTCCTGGCACTTGATGTATCCAAAGCTTCCAAATGATGAATGAATAGGCGGTCAGCATAACACCGATGGGCAGAAAGAACAACGTCACCATAGCTATAAAGTAGTAAAGTTTACGCGTCGGGTAGGCGATAACACACTCTGAAATTTCTGGCGACCATCGTGCTTCCCCTGGCCATGATGAACCGCAATATGATACCTCCGCTTGACCGGCAAACTGTAGACAAAGCATATGTTTTTTATTATTTTTATTATTATTTACTCCCGAGATAAGACCTGCCATTTTAAGCCACGAATTTACGCGACGTTTCTAGTATAGGTGCCTTCTAATACGGAAGGCCAACAAAATCCTATCTTCGTACCTAGTCTTTCATACTGTCTGGGTTTCTTTGAATATGGCATATTTGTTTTAGCTTGCACGAAAACCAAAATTTGACCTAGGTGCTACAAAACGGACACTGTTGTTGATTCAATCCCTTTTATTTTTGAGCTTTTAACAGCCCCTAAATGTATTTTTTCGTTCAAGTGTGAACGTCACCAAAGCTTTACGTTTTTTCCTAAGCATTTCATTTAGAAATGGCATGTTTCACCTAATTAATAGAATCTGAATAGAAGTTCGATTCGATGGGCCGAATGTAAATGAGTGTGATATAAAATGGCTTTACTTACAGCCAAAAACCGGGTCGTGTGCATAGGTTTTCTACATTAATAATAATACGGAGAGGCTTTACATAGCAAATAAATGATAAATAAAATATCTATCTATACCTAATAATGATAAAATTAAGTATAAGAGTAATTCAGTTCGAATTTACTATGTATTTTCCCATAACTAGCAAGCACGTAAATAAAGGATTTCAACAGAACGGCTATGCACATACCACATGCTGCTACACGAATTTGTTCAAGTTACTTACTCTAATTATTCATATAAACGTAGAATAATGCAGATCTATCCAGTAGGCACTTATCGAACTTACATGCAAACCTGGGATTACTCTCTACGCTGTGCTTCTGTTCATCGTTTGGTGTTGGGCAGTAACCAGGACTAAACTTATTTCGAAATTGTAGCACGCCTCCAAGTGCCTATAAATAGTTTCTTCAAGAAATTTGGACTTTGCTGTAGATGTGACCTAGGTGTACAAGGTTGGCTCACCCATTCATTTATACGAAATCCATTCACCGTTTATGAAAACGGATTTCAAATAGATTTTAGTCACACCGTACGTGTCTGTCGCAGTTAGCTCCGCTTTGTTGTTTCTTCGTAACTGATAATAGTAAGTAGAAACACCTTATATCGCTTAAAATACTCATGTGTGCCTAAATCACCAACCTGTACCGTGTAGAGCTTAGAGTAGACAACGAGTGGCAGTGCTACCATCGTAGAAAGGCACCAAATTACAAGAATTATGCACGATGTCCGTTGTTTCGTTATGCGTGCAGCCGCGTGCAGTGGAAACAGAATTGCGACGAATCGATCACAAGAGATTGCGGTCAGAGTTAGCACGCAGGCGGTCAAGCACGTCACTGCATGAGAAACATACGCAACGGAAACCGAGATAAAAGGAAATCAATAGTATTCTGTGCATATCTAGTATTTCGATCAGAACGGAAAACGCCAAGAACTTTGTATAAGTAAGATTGTTCGGTAATCGAAGAACACGCCCGAGTCAATATATGCACAGTACTTCGTTAAGTCGGTTGCTATTTTTAGTCTGAATTCATTAAGCATGATAACGATTAAAGTATTTGTCTTTATGTGAGCATTATGCAAAGGTAATTTTAGTTACAGAAAGCGAGCCACTTAGCAACTATAAGTACGTGCGATGACTGAATCTATATGCCATATGTAACAGTCGATTGTGCTGCCTCCAGATTAGAATTATCCCAACCTATTGCCTAGTGTTAACGTTTGCTGGAACTTACTTTTGGCGAATGCTTCAATGCGGCACATAAATGCTCCTAGACGATATGATGCCTTGAAGATGTAAACATTCATGAAATGAACCCACATACAGAAAAGCACAATGAAGATATCGGCCACGGCCATATTGAGCAGGTAGTAGTTAATCGTAGTGCGCATTGCTCGCTGGGTTAGGATGGCGACTACAACGGAAAGGTTACCCAGCAGCGAGAGGAACATCACTAGGCCGTAGACCGCTAGCTCGGCCACGTGCTTCCACGAGATCTGGAAGATAATAATATTGCATCGTAAACGAAAACATTGTTAGCTTGCAAAATAATACATCGAACTCCTTCAGGTGGTAATGATAAATACACGACTGCCACTTGAAATTTGTGACCTCTAAGGTTCCTTCGTTGAACGTTGGACAAAAACTACAAACTGTCTGAATCAGAGTAAACAGGTGTCGAAGTACGTATCGAAAATTTAAAGATGATGATTCTTTTGGGCATCCCGATAGTTAGCAGCTATTACATGGATATCTCCCATAAAGCAAGATAAAAGTTTCTTCTTCAGAGTAACTGTCAGTGTTCAGTGTCCATTGATGTTTTCAGGATTACAGGATAATTGCACAGATATTATAATTTTTTGTTATCATTCCCCCTAGTTATTAATGGCTTGGTACCAGCAGTAGTATGTCGTGACAATACATTTTAGGAAAAAAAACATCTTGGGAAATTAACGTAAAAACAAGTAACGTCAATTAAGCAATTATAAAACCTTTAGACATGCAACATTGAAGCAGTATTTTACTGCCCTACGGAAAACTTCGTAGTGTGTATCTGATGATACACATAAAGGTATCAACACTAACTTAGTGCGTCATAACTTATACGGGATCAACCTTGTAGAATGCCATCGCAATCTAATTTCGTGTTTTGTTATGTCGTCTGCACAAAGGAGCATAAATATTTGTAACGCACGTGCAGAATGATTGCATGGAAAGAACTTAAGAAGTGCTTGATAAAGTATCGTTAGGAAATTTCCACACGTCCTTTATTTCGAGAATTTTTTTTCGGAAAATAGTAAGTTAATCGTTTGCAGATAGAAGAGAAGGCACTTATGGACAGTACTTAAAAACATTACTTTCAAGTGCGCATCGAAAGTTCATACGACTCAAAAGGGAACACACCTAGAGACCCCAGTTTCTGAAAAACAAAAGGCGGCTAACCTATTTTTCATTTGAACCTATTCGATAGATTGTCTTTAAGGGAGGTGTGTGTGTTTTTTTTTTAGGGAAATACATTCACGACTATCGAACAACAAGGTTAAGAGTGAGATCCTTGATACAATATGCCACACCATCGTCTCTCACACATATATAGTTTTTATTCTGTTATAGTTAATGTTATAATTAGTTTATACAGCAGCTTCATTTAGCCGATATGCATAATGTAACAAAATATTTCGTCTTTAAACATTACTAAAGTGTATATTATATAAAAGCCACTGTTTCAGGAAGCTTCATCAGCGTTAGTTATCTTTTATACCTTCAATCTGCTTTGATACATATACTACCGTAATATCATTTGCTCACTTGGGTTTTCTTATTATGTTGGAGTTATGGGTTAAAGAGAAAGTGCTATTTAGAATAAGATATGCCGACCCTATTCTTGTTTCCAATAAACTGTGGTAACATTAATTATAGCAATAAACTACTAATCCGACAATGTAGGGAAACTTATCTTTCTACCTTACCTATGTAGACCTTTTTGTCATCCTGTATTTATGTCTCTACATTACATTAGCCCTGTATTTATGCCGTAGGGTGCAATTTTTCATGCCAAACTATATGTAAAAGGCTGGAAAATCGTTGACGGCTTAAAGCTCTGTTGCGTCAGGGCACAGGAGATCACCTAGTCACCTGAAACTTATGAGCCAGGCAAAACCTGCAGGGAATACCTAGAAAAAGCAATTTGCGATAATAGGAAAATAAGCATTCTTATTACTTTCAAAATACTTGATATTGGCAGCGAGTAAAATTGTAAATGTTGATGATATACGTAATGAAAATGCAGGGACCTAAACATTAGAAAGATACCAATATGTAGAACGCATCCTTGCAAGTCAAATTCAAAAATACGAATGGAAATTATATATATATACATACATACATACATACATAGGTGAAGTTACTGATCGTATTATACGTTATGACTCTGATCTTGTGTAATTACGTTAAGCAAACTGGTGCGCTAACCGTTCTAGCAAAGCTTTACAGTTCGGAGGAATCGTTTCTGTCGTAGACAAGTGATCCCATATGTGATGCTGCGTTGATTATATGAGTCTTAAATGATTATTCCGAAAATCAACTACTAAATTATTTGCTGACGCTTAGTCGTTGACCGAATCACCTTGTCTCCGTATGGATATGAGTTTAGCCGCTGCTATTTACATCGTAGCCTTTTTTCCTTGGTGTAGTATTATATATCCTGTGCTATGGTACGCTCCATGTAATATCACAATAAGTTCAGATTTTGTTCATCGGCCTCACTCCAAATTCGATGCAGTACCCTTGTGTACCAAAATAGAGGAGGTTGATAGGATCGTCTGCTATGTAGTTTTCCTTCGCAACCCTGTGCTAGTAATTAGCTTGCCCTGTTGTTTCTGCAGACGTGCACAAAATTCGAATGTGACCCCTTTGTTTAGATACACTTATCTTATCTTCGCATAGCCCATTCAGTTTTAGTATTCTGTTGTGTCTACAAGATGTTCACTCGTTTTTAGTACAATTCTAGGTCATCGTTAGTGTAACATCGTGTGAATTTTCCCAAAAAGCCCAATAGAGTTTGTAGATTTAGAATGACAAGATAAGACCGCTGTATATCACTGTTTGACTGCCTTTTCAACTCCTATTCGTTGCAGTGTTGATTTAACGTGATCTAGAGCATGAGCTGGACGTTGGTATTATTTACCACCCGCTTGTGGCCTCATTTAAATTTATAATGCTTTTTCCGACATAGACTCTTCCCTTGAGAAAATTTGGACACTACATGTGAACTGAAATCTGTTCCTTGTCGTTGAACTGTCATATTCAATATGTGTTCCAAGTTCTAGTAAGTGTTCACGGAAAGAACCAAATAGTACTTTTACCCTTCTTTGTTCAAGGAAGCTCCGGAACTTTGAGACGATTGTTGACATGTACGAATTATTTCCTTAAAATCTGTCTACATATTCAGAATATTTTAGATCTGTCTAATTTCTATTGCTTGCGTGTTTTAAAAAGGCCTATACATTACGTAGCGTTAGCGTTGACGCTCCAAGAAGACCATCGATAAGCAGATTATAGGTATACGGCTGCTTTGTAGCTTTCAAGGCGCTACAACTATTTCAGACACTGACAAACAAGAATTTTCCCAGGATTTGGCGAAAGCAATTGAACATTAAATAAGCCCAGCGTTGTCCATGCGTAAATTGTCCTTTTTTTTTTTTTTTTTTTTTTTTTTTGGTGTGAAACGGTATAAGAAATGAGATCTTGAGAAGCTGAGGAAGCCGGAACAATTTCGAATTGGTAATTACATGATATAATAGAATAGAAAAGAGAAAAATCATTAGTTATTTTGACTTATTTGAAATCACGCTATGTATGCCGGAGGAATTAGGAAATAGTTTTTGATAGATTTCTTGCTTTAAAAATATTGGATGGGGATTTTTCGTCTGTGCTAGAAATGTCAGTGATCTATACTTCGTTAGCACAACATTTTCGATAGATAACAGACTTTTGTAGCTCGTTTATCTTTTCGCTCGGTGTTACGTGATGCTTTTTTCACGTTTGTACAAGAAGATCATACTCTACATAAGTAAACATATAAGTTTCTAAAATTTTTCACGATGTCTAGTGATCCATTATTTGGGTTGCATTTTGCTTACCTTAGTAATGTATAATTTTTACATGTTCTTTGTGAAATAAATCTAATTAGTTGAGGAGTCTCGGTGTGACAGTTCGTCTGCTCTTTTGTAGTCTCTAACGAGATTGTTGTATTTCTAACTTAAGACAGAAATGGTCAAGTATTTCTTCTAAGGAGTTTATATTGAAAAATTGCGACTAATCTGAAATAATTAACATCTCGGTAATGTGCTGGTAATTATATATATACATATATATA